>NC_045971.1:914200-1158929 GCF_010909765.2 Amblyraja radiata | reverse complement strand
AGAACCATTGTTTCTGAATTAACAATGTCACTCTCCATCCTAATGAAGAACTCAACCATATTATGGTCACTCTTGCCCAAGGGGGCACGTACAACAAGACTGCTAACTAACCCTTCCTCATTACTCAATACCCAGTCTAAAATAGCCTGCTCTCTCGTTGGTTCCTCTACATGTTGATTTAGATAACTATCCCGCATACATTCCAAAAAATCCTCTTCCTCAGCACCCCTGCCAATTTGATTCACCCAATCTATATGTAGATTGAAGTAACCCATTATAACGGTTTTGCCTTTGTCGCACGCATTTCTAATTTCCTTTGATACCATCTCCAACTTCACTACTACTGTTAGGTGGCCTGTACACAACACCCACCAGCGTTTTCTGCCCCTTAGTGTTTCGCAGCTCTACCCATACCGATTCCACATCCTCCAAACTAATGTCCTTCCTTTCCATTGCGTTAATCTCTCTAATCAGCAACGCTACCCCACCTTCTTTTCCTTTCTCTCTATCCCTCCTGAATATTGAATATATCCCTATCTTCGGTGCAGTTACATAGAAACGTAGAAAATAAGTGCAGGAGGAGGCCATTCGGCCCTTCGAGCCAGCACCGCCATTCATTTTGATCATGGCTGATCGTTCCCTATCAATAACCCGTGCCTGCCTTCTCCCCATATCCCTTGACTCCACTAGCCCCTAGAGCTCTATCTAACTCTCTCTTAAATCCATCCAGTGACTTGGCCTCCACTGCCCTCTGTGGCAGGGAATTCCATAAATTCTCTGGGTGAAAAAGTTTTTTCTCACCTCAGTTTTAAATGACCTCCCCTTTATTCTAAGTGTGGCTCCTGGTTCTGGACTCGCCCAACATTGGGCGAGTTCCTTCCTACACATTGAGAATTATTGTGCCGAGTGTTTTGACACATTTTGGTTCAAATTACAGTGTTGAAGGTGGAGTTATAACCAATGAATAGGAGTCTGACAAAGGCGTCAACATTTTTGCCACTAGCCTTTGTCACGTACTCCACCCACCTCTGCCTTAACTACTTCCTCTGGCAGCTCATTCCATATACAGGTACCCCACCATCCTCTACTTGAAAAAGTTGCCCTTCAAGTGCATAATAAATCTTGCTGTTCTCACCTTAAACCTCTGTCCTCTAGTTCTTGATTCCCCTCAGGGTTGAACGTATACCCGCCATTACTCAACTGAAAACATCACTTATCCATGCTCTCCAGCGATGCTGCCTAACCTGCTGACTAACCGCAACACTTTGTGCCTTTTTTTTCCAGAAAACATACAGCGCAGGAACAAGTCCTTCAATACACAATGCCAGTGCCAAACATGATTCAGTATTCAGTATATTCAGTATTTCTTTAATATCATTTTCACTGAGTACTCACATACACAGAGGAAATGAAAAAACGTTGCTCGATCAGTTTCCATGCAGTGTAGTTAATAAAAAAGGATAAATACATGGAGCTTTAAAAACAAATTAAAATTACCGTGTCTAAAAACAGAAAGTAGTCCTAAAATTTACAATAGAATAAAAACAGACATTCCGACCGACAGTGGCTTTGCTTTGCCAGGTGCCTTGCTGTCAAAGTATGGGCGAGGTTGAATGTGTTGGTGAACGATATATGGGGAGGGGACACAGTCCGTTAACCAGTCTTATTGCCTGTGGGAAGAAGCTGAGGAGCATCCTGCTGGTTTTGCAGCTGATGCTCCTGTACCTCTTCCCAGATGGCAGGATGGAGAAGATGTAGCATGATGGGTGATGGGGGTCCTTGATAATGGAGATGACTCTGCTGATGCTCTGCTTCTGATAGATCTCCAATAGGAAAGGGAGTGGGGCACCAATGATCCTGCTGGCGGTTTTCACTATCCTGTTGAGTTGATATTGTTCGTAAGCCTTGCAGCTCCCAAACCAGGAAGTGATGCCATAGGTCAGTATACTCTTGATGGTGCCCCTGTAGAAGGTCCTTAGATGAACAGTAGGGAGACCTGCTATCCTTAGTCTCCGGAGAGGGTGGAGCCGCTGCTGGGCTCTTTTGACCACTGCTGTGGTGTTGGTCGTAGAGGTTAGGTCGTCCGCCAGGTGGAGTCCTAGGAACTTCACACTGCTGACCCTCTCCCCAGCAGCTCCATCAATATGCAGCGGAGTGTGCCAAATATAATTCATCTTACCTGCCTGCACATGATCCATATCCCGCCAATCCCTGCATATCACTGTGCCTATCTAAAGGCCTCTTCAATGCCACTATCCTATTTTGTCTCAACCACCACCCCTGGCAGCACGTTCCAGGCACTCACTGCCCGCCCTTAGTGGAAAGATTTTGTTCCACACATTTCCTTTAAACGTTTCCTCTCTCACCTTAAAGCTAAGCCATCCAGTCTGATGTTTCCATCCTGGGAGTAAAGGTTCTGACCGCCTATCAAAATTATATACACTTTTATATAAAATATTCAAATTCCCATACCGACCTGCCTGCCTTTGGCCTGCCCTAACCTACTGCCTGAAAGACTGTATGTTACAACTAAGAAGGAACTGCAGATGCTGGTTTACAATGCTGGAGTGACTCAGTGGGACAGGCAGCATTTCTGGAGAGAAGGAATGGGTAACGCTTCAGCTCACAAGTTCACAAGTTATTGGAGAAGAATGAGGCCATTAGACTGTTCGGCCCGTCGCGTCTACTCCGCCACTCAATCATGTCTGATCTCTGGCTCCCAATACTATTGTCCTGCCTTCTCCCCATAACCCTTGACACCCATTCTAATCAAGAATTTGTCTATATCGCTGCCTTAAAAATATCCACTGACCTGGCCTCCACGGCCCTCTGTGGCAATGGGTTCCACAGATTAACTACCCTCTGACTAAAGAAGCTCCTCCTCACCTCCTTTCTAAAAGAGCGCTCTTGAATTCTGAGGCTGTGCCCTCTGGTCCCACCAGCAGAAACGTCCTTTCCACATCCACCTTATCCATGCCTTTCATTATTTTGTAAGTTTCAATGAGGTCCTCCCTCAACCATCTAAACTCCAACGAGTAGAGCATGGGTCGAGACCCTTTTTCTCAATACTGTTGCCCACATGGCAACATTCTCAGGTCACTGCTCTGGTTCCCTATAGAGCCAGATTCAGCTCTCCCTCCATTTACAAGTTTGCAGATGATAGCAAAGGGTCATCTGTGGTTTTGGGGCTGATCTCAAACAACAAAGACATTGAGTGAAGGCAGGGAAGTGTGGGCTGACAAGCGGGGGTAGACATAAATGCTGCAGAAACTCAGCGGGTGAAGCAGCATCTATGGAGCGAAGGAAATAGGCGACATATCGGGTCAAGACCCTTCTTCAGACTGATGTGAGGGTGGGGGGAGGCAGGATGAAGAAAGGAAGAGGCAGAGACAGTGGGCTGAGGGAGAACTGGGAAGAGGAGGAGAAAGCAGGGACTACCTGAAATTGGAGAAGTCAATGTTCATACCGCTGGAGTGTAAACTACCCAAGCGAAATATGAGATGCTGCTCCTCCAATTTACGGTGGGTCACTCTGGCCATGGAGGAGGCCCAGGACAGAAAGGTCAGATTCGGAATGGGAGGGGGAGTTGAAGTGCTGAGCCACCGGGAGATCAGGGTGGTTAAAGCGGACCGAGCGGAGGTGTTGGGCGAAGCGATCGCCAAGCCTACGCTTGGTCTCACCGATGTAGATCAGCTGACACCTAGAGCAGCGGATGCAATAGATGAGGTTGAGGAGGTGCAGGTGAACCTCTGCTGCATCTGGAAGGACTGCTTGGGTCCTTGAATGGAGTCAAGGGGGGAGGTCATGGAGTCATGGAGTAGATGAAGAGCGTGTGAGGTGTCTTGGACATAGGTAGGGAGGGATTTGACCGGGGGAATAGGATGGGGTCGAGGTATGTGGAAATAAGTTCGTTGGGACACGGACAGGCAGGAACAATGTGTCTGCCAGGACAGTCAGATTTGTGGATTTTGGGGAGAAGGTAAAATCGGGCTGTGCGGGGCTGGGGAACGATGAGGTTGGAGGCTTGGGAGGGCAGGGAGCCGGAGTTGATGAAGTCAGTGATAGTGTTAGAGATCATGGCCTGGTGCTCGTCTGTGGGGGTCATGGTCCAAGGATACGTAGGAGGAGGTATCTGAGAGTTGGCGAGGTTTGAGGGGGACAAGCACTAGGACCAAGCGGGTTGTCACAGTAAAAACCTTCAGGAAGGGCCTGGGGTCAAGGAGAGAGCGTTCACGTCGCGGCCCTGTTTCCACCAATCTTTCCACCACCACGCACAAGGAGCATAAGACGCCTTTGTATACAGATGTCGAGAAGTGTGTTCAGATCTGGCTGAACAATTTCTGATCTTCGGGAAGGGCCTGTTCTTGTGCTGTATCTTTTCTACAAAAAAGGTGGGGCAGGACAAAGCTGGCGAGTTACAGGTGTTTACAGGTGAGATGGTGTGGTGGGGGGAGGGGGTCTTTATGGGGAGATGATTGGACAAAGGCCAATGTGAATTCTCTAATTTTGTAGATGTAACTAGGAAAATGGAGAAGGGAGAGCCAGTGGATGTAGTGTACCTGGAATTTCAGAAAGCATTTGATAAGGTCCCACATAGGAGATTAGTGGGCAAAATTAGGGCACATGGTATTGGGGGTAGAGTGCTGACATAGATAGAGAAGTGGTTGGCAGACTGGAAACAAAGAGTAGGGATTAATGGGTCCCTTTCAGAATAGCAGGCAGTGATTAGTGGGGTACCGCAAGGCTCGGTGCTGGGACCGCAGCTATTTACAATATACATCAATGATTTGGATGAAGGGATTCAAAGTAACATTAGCAAATTTGCAGATGACACAAAGCTAGGTGGCAGTGTGAACTGTGAGGAGGATGCTATGAGAGTGCAGGGTGACTGGGACAGGCTCGGGGAGTGGGAAGATGCATGGCAGATGATGTTTAATGCGGATAAATGTGAGGTTATCCACTTTGGTAGCAAAAACAGGAAAGCAGATTACTATCTAAATGGCATCAAGTTGGGAAAAGAGGATGTACAACGGGATCTGGGGGTCCTTGTACATCAGTCTATGAAAGTAAACATGCAGGTACTGCAGGCAGTGAAGAAAGCGAATGGCATGTTGGCCTTTATAACAAGAGGAATCGAATATATGTGCAAAGAGGTCCTTCTGCAGTTGTACAAAACCCTAGTGAGACCACACCTGGAGTATTGTGTGATTTGAGGAAGGACATTCTTGCTATTGAGGGAGTGCAGCGTAGGTTTACAAGGTTAATTTATCCGTGGATGGCGGGACTGTCATATGCTGAGAGAATAGAGCGGTTGGGCTTGTACACTCTGGAGTTTAGAAGGATGAGAGGGAATCTCATTGAAACATATAAGATTTTTAAGGAAGCAAATAAATTCAATTCTTCCCTTCTCCCCCGCACCACCCCCTCCCCGGGCACTTTCCGTTGCAACCGCAAGAAATGCAACACCTGTCCCTTTACCTCCACCCCCCAACTCCATTCAAGGACCCAAGCAGTCGTTCCAGGTGCGACAGAGGTTCACCTGTATCTCCTCCAACCTCATCTACTACATCCGCTGCTCTAGATGTCAGCTGATCTACATCGGTGAGACTAAGCGGAGGTTGGGCGATCGTTTCGCCGAACACCTCCGCTCGGTCCGCAAGAACCATCCTGATCTCCCGGTGGCTCAGCACTTCAACTCCCCCTCCCATTCCGTATCTGACATCTCTGTCCTGGGTCTCCTCCATGGCCAGAGTGAGCAACACCGGAAATTGGAGGAACAGCAACTCATATTCTGCTTGGGGAGTCTGCATCCTGCGGGCATGAACATTGAATTCTCCCAATTTTGTTAACCCTTGCTGTCTCCTCCCCTTCCTCAGCCCTCGGGCTCCTCCTCCTCCTTATTCCTTCCTTCTCCCCGCCACCCCCCATCAGTCTGAAGAAGGGTTTCGGCCCGAAACTTTATCTATTTCCTTCGCTCCATAGATGCTGCTGCACCCGCTGAGTTTCTCCAGCATTTTTGTGTACCTAAGATTTTTAAGGGTTTGGGACACGCTAGAGGCAGGAAAAATGTTCCCGATGTTGGGGGAGTCCAGAACCAGGGGCCACAGTTTAAGAATAAGGTGTAAGCCATTTAAAACGGAGACGAGGAAACACTTTTTTTCACAGAGAGTGGTGAATTTGTGGAATTCTCTGCCTCAGAGGGCGGTGGAGGCCGGTTCTCTGGATGCTTTCAAGAGAGAGCTAGATAGGGCTCTTAAAAATAGCGGAGTCGGGGGATATGGGGAGAAGGCAAGAACGGGTACTGATTGGGGATGATCAGCCATGATCACATTGAATGGCGTTGCTGGCTCGAAGGGCCGAATGGCCTCCTCCTGCACCTATTGTCTATTGTCTAATTTTAAGGTAAGTAACCATAAATATGAAACCGCATCTCCACCCCTTCCCCCCAATATAGATCTATAGACCGGCCTCTGTATTCAACTCAAGTTCAAGTTCAAGTTCAAGTTCAAGTGAGTTTATTGTCATGTGTCCCTGTATAGGACAATGAAATTCTTGCTTTGCACACAGAAAATAGTAGGCATTTACTACAAAACAGATAAATGTGTCCATATACCATGATATAAAATAAAACGGATAAATCTCTGCGTGTGACAGGTCTGGGCGAGCTGGGGGAAGTTAGAAGGTTCTTCACATTCCAAGAGGTAAACCGATCTTTCTGCCCGCAGGGGGAAGGGGCCGGGCAGCTCTCAGACGGCAGCGAACTCCAACATCAGGTGGGTATATGCGGCGAGGGGGCAGATTCAGTGTGGATTGCGAGGGGTGCAGGGTGGGGAGGGGTTAGGGAGAGGCGGTGGGGAGGGGTTGTGGGGACGGGAGGGCGTGGCGGGCGGTGATGGGATAGAGGGCGGAGGAGGATTGCCGGTGAACAAATCTCCCCGCTGTTCCCAAGCCCGGGAGTTCACCTCGTGAATTCAATTCTCACCCGATTTCAAGAACCACGTAACCGAGAACCCAACACAGGAAATTAACTGACCCTGGTGCCTTCCCTAACAGTGGGAAACTTTAATTCTGCTGTGTAGGGATGTTTTATGTTGAATTCGATCAACTCTATGCTGTGTTCTTTATTTTTACTGTATGGCTATATGGTGATTACATTTCACTGTGCCACAAAGTCCCGCAGACTGTAGAAGCTGTAATTTTTAACAAAGTGTTGGAGAAACTCAGCGGGTCAGGCAGCATCTGGGGAGGGAATGCAAGAACAGAACTCGCTATCAAAACATGGATGGGACGGGGGACACCATTTTTTGGCGGCCACGCTCGCATGCGCACACTCACACACACGCGCGCGCGAGGCTTCGGAGACTAAATCCAGCGCTAAATGCAGCTCAACTCTGCCTGTCTCACCGGGTTAACTACAGCCCTGTCTGGCCACCAGCGCTGCTTCTCCGCGCTGGCCATATTTCCCGCAAGTCCAGGAAGGGCTGTAGGCTCACCTGGTGGGACAGGCAGAGTTAGCTGGGTTTAGCGCTGTTTCTCTGCGCTGGCCCGTCTGACTGCCGACTAAAGATCCTATAGCGGAGGATCTCTGCTACCGACCTCTCTGGACACCCGCGGGGGGGGTGGGGGGTACTCGGGTGGGGACAGGACAGCGCCGGAGAGCCGGCCGGGATCATCCTGGCTGCGGATGAAGCGCAGGTCTGTGCCACATCTCCCTCCTCCAATCATCGTACTGAATCATGTCCCGCCCCCATTGCCTGCCAACTGACGTCTCTCTCCTCCAATCGGCGCCCTCGATCACCGGATTTTAAAATCCGGGTTACAAAAACTTGGGGGGGATGTCCCCCACCTCTCAAAACATGGAGGAGACGTGTCCCCTCTGGCCCCCCCCAGGTTTTCCGCCCCTGAGGGAATGGACAGGAGACATTTCGGCTCGGAACCCTTCTTCAGTAAGGGAGTGTACACAAAAATTGCTGGAGAAACTCAGCGGGTGCAGCAGCATCTATGGAGCGAAGGAAATAGGTGACGTTTCGGGCTGAAACCCTTCTTCAGTAAGGGAGTGTTTCATTTATATAACACCTTTCACTGCCCTCGGGACATCCCAGAAGCACTTCACACTTCACTGTTAACTTCACCGCCACCATCAGGATAGATAATGAATGCGGATCAAATGTCTTGTTTATCAGTGCGGTGCAGGAAGGAACTGCAGATGCTGGTTTACACCGAAGATAGACACAAAATGTATTGTATTTGTATTGTATTGTAATGACCACACAGCCAGGCTGGTGGAATTTGTTATCAGTACAGCTCGGTACAGGGTCCAACATTTAATCAAACATTAAACATATAACATAGATATACATACAGACAGACACATTAATTGGATAGTTATATGGATGGGAAAGGAATGGAGGGTTATGGTCTGAGCGCAGGTATATGGGACTAGGGGAGATTATGTGTTCGGCACGGACTAGAAGGGTCGAGATGGCCTGTTTCCGTGCTGTAATTGTTATATGGTTATATGGTTATGATACATAAGGGCCATGCTTATTCTTATTCCTCACCGTACAGAGTTTAAAATGTTAATTGCAGTGGGAATGAAACTGTTTTGGAAGCGGTTTGTTTTGGAGGCAATTGTCCTGTAACGCCTCCCAGAGGGCAGTAGCTGAAAGGCATAGTGTGCAGGGTGAGTGGGGTCAGAGATGATCTTGCGAGCTCTGTGTAGTGTCCGTTGTGGTAAGTGATCAAGGGATGGTAGGGGTAAGTCAATAATTTTGGATGCTCTGTTGATGATGCGCTGTAATTTCTTCCGGGAGAGTGAGTGGAGACTGCCGAACCAGACTGTGATGGATGAAGTGAGGATGCTTTCGATGATGGCTGTATAGAAGCGGAGCATGAGATGAGACCTTACTCTGAACTTCCTGAGCTGTCGGAGATGGAAAAGTGCTGGAGTAATTCAGCGGGACAGGCAGCATCTCTGGAGCGAAGGAATGGTTGACGTTTCGGGTCGAGACCCTGCTTCACACTGATGGAGGGGGGGGGGGGGGGGAATTGAATCTGTTTGAACATTAAATTCTCCAACTTCCTCAACCTCCTCTTTCTCCCCCCTCCCTCCTTCCTCCCCAAATCAGGTGCGCTCCTATTTTCCCAATATCTTCCACCACCCGAGTCAAGAAGGGTCTCGACCCGATCCTTTTCTCCAGAGATGCTGCCTGTCCCGCTGAGTTACTCCAGCTTATCCTAGGCATTAAGGTTTGTTTCATTTTGGTATCTGAACAACTGGTCAATATGTGTAAGGAGGAACGAAAGACAAGCACATGAAGTTGGAATAACTCAGTGGGTCAGTCTGCAGAAGGGTCTCGACCCGAAACATCACCCATTCCTTCCCTCCAGTGATGCTGCCTGTCCTGCTGAGTTACTCCAGCATTTATGGTGCCCAGAACTGAACACAATTCTCTAAATGCCTTATACACCAATGTCTTATACAACTGCAACATTACCTCCCAACTTCTAAACTCAATATTGACTGATGAAGGCCAATGTTTGAGTCTATGTGCTTGTGGTGCTGCTGCACCTGTGATGTACCTGTACTTCATTGTGCTTGTGCATATGACAATAAGCTCACCTAGACCAGACCCAGAACGTCATCTGTCTCTTTCACTCCACAGATTCTGCATGACCTGCTGAGTTACTCCATCACCGTCCGTTCCATCACCTCAAGCTCCTTGTGCCTTTGTCATAATCTATGTTTGGTGAAGGGTAGTTGACCTTACCAATGGCTCTGTTTCAGTCTTCAGAGAGATGCTGCCTAACATGCCGCGTATTTCCATTGTTAATGCTATGCTTAATGTTTGTTCGTTTTAGAGCCATGTTTTATAGCACTACCAAGAAAATTGTGAGCGAGATTGACCCGGGCAGCCTCACACTGTTTCCTGTGAAAAGCCCGCTTGATTCTCCAAAATGCAAACCACTTCACCTAGTCATCAAAAAGAAGAAGAAAATATTTTCCAAAAGAGAAAATTATGCTCCGACTCCCTTCAGACTGACTGATATATTGATTGATGGCCAAGATTTAGATTTTGGTAAGATATGGCATTTTTTAACATTTTCCTGCACACTGCAGTCTAGCTTGCAACAAGTTAAGTTGATGGTAAATGTAGAAGCAATGTTGTAAAAGGGAGATGATTGTTTAGATTAAGATACCCAGAATAATGTAGACACGTGGAACTGCTGTTGCTGGAATCTTTTATAGAAACATAGAAACATAGACAATAGGTGCAGGAGTAGGTCATTCGGCCCTTCGAGCCTGCACCGCCATTCAATATGATCATGGCTGATCATCCAACTCAGTATCCTGTACCTGCCTTCTCTCCATACCCCCTGATCCCTTTAGCCACAAGGGCCACATCTAACTCCCTCTTAAATATAGCCAATGAACTGGCCTCAAGTTGATTTAAGAGGGAGTTAGATGTGGCCCTTGTGGCTAAAGGGATCAGGGGGTATGGAGAGAAGGCAGGTACAGGATACTGAGTTGGATGATCAGCCATGATCATATTGAATGGCGGTGCAGGCTCGAAGGGCCGAATGGCCGACTCCTGCACCTATTGTCTATGTTTCTATGTTTCTATGTTGATATCACTGTGTGGTTAATAAACATTGACCAGTTCTCCGACGTTGTAACAGAAAATAGCGAGCAACAGCTAACAGTTGATTTCTTTTCTTTTCCCAGGATTGAGTAGCTCTATCATTGCCTGCTTCTCTGAGTCTTCCAGCGCCTCGCTCAGTGCCCAAGTGTGTGTGGATTCCGGCCATGTTGATGTAGGAGCGCACATCTCAGGAAGTTCCTCAGACGCCATGTCAAGTGTGGAAATGAGAAAGCACACAATCTCTGAACGCACGCTGCTGGATGTTACCAAAGACAGGTAATCATTGGTGCAGTGGTAGAGTTGCTGCTTTACAGCGCCAGAGGTGCGGGTTCAATCCTGATTACGGGTGCTGTCTGTGCGGAGTTTGTACGTTCTCCCTGTGACCGCGTGGGTTTTCTCCAGGTGTTCTGGTTTCCTCCCACATTCCAAAGACGTAGTTTAATTAGCTTCTGTAAAAATTGTAAATTGTTCCTTGGGTGTAGGATGGGGCTAGTGTACTGGTCGGCGTGGACTAGAAGGGCCGAAGGGCCTGTTTCTGCACTGTATCTCAAGTTCAAGTTCAAGTGAGTTTATTGTCATGTGTCCCTGTATAGGATAATGAAATTGTTGCTTTGCTTAAGCACACAGAAAATAGTAGGCATTTACTACAAAACAGATAAATGTGTCCATATACCATGATATAAATATATACACACATGAATAAATAAACTGGTAGTGCAAATAACAGAAAGTGGTTGCTAATAATCAGAGTTTTATCCGAGCCAGGTTTAATAGCCTGATGGCTGAGGGGAAGTAGCTATTCCTGAACCTGGTTGTTGCAGTCTCTAAACTAAACTAAACGCACACAAACCCAGGTTACCAATCCAAAAGAAGTTGACAATCCCAATGAAGAAGGCTCCCAACCTGAAGTTACACAGAAATGCTGGAGAAACTCAGTGGGTGCAGCAGCATCTATGGAGCGATGTTGTTCATTTCCCTCCACAGATGCTGCCTGACCCACTGAGTTCCTCCAGCAGGTTGATTATTACTCACAGAGATGGTGTATTTTTCACTTCAGCCTCTTGTACGTTGCTAGCTTATTCGAGAGTGAAAACTGCTGGCACTTCTGTCAGATTCAGCTTTGCTTTAACTGGTCTTTTAAGAAAAGTAAGATGTTTATTTTTGAGCATTTTTTAAATAGATTTTGTGTGATATTCAGAAACATTCAAAATTATTTACTCCTTTGACAGGTGGCTGAGGCAGAGAGTCATGGAGTCATACAGCGTGGAAACAGGCCCTTGGCCCAACCTATCCACACTGACCAACCTGCCCATCCACACAAGTCTCACCTGCCTGCGTTTCACCCACATCCGTCCAAACTTGTTGTTTCCATGTACCTGTCTAAAGATTTAGTACATGTTGTGATAGTACCTTCCTCAACTACCTCATTCGGCAGCTCGTTCAAATCACCCTCAACCCTTTATGTGAAAAAGTTACCCCTCAGATTCCTATTAAATCTTTTCCCCCTCACATTAAAGCTATGTCCTCTGGTTCTTGATTCTCCTTCTCTGGGAAAGAGACTGTGCATCTACCTGATCTATTCCTCTCATGATTTCCTCCCTTGCTTGAACTTTTCTTAATTTAACATACACTTGGATTATTACGCACCATGTGATTCAAGTTGTTGTTATTTTTATTGACGACTTTGGTGAGATTCATGAATTAGATGTAGGGTGAATTGCAAAACCATTGTCCAACTTATGACATCATCCATACCATCATCTCCACTTTAGTCAGAACTGATCAATTTGTAGCATTCTTCTAAACGTTATCTTTTCAGGAAAGTGAACAGAGAACATCGCTTTGTGAAACAGATGAAGAATAATACGGTTTATGTGATACTGGAAGTGATAGAGACAGAACACGCATGTTCTGTAAACAACTCATCTAAGGCCGAAACAGGAATGAAAGTTCTAATGAAACTTCTGAAGGGGAGTATAACTTTTTTACTTGGCTTCAAGTGGCACTGGTAGAGCAGCTGGTAGAGTTGGCTGATCTCTCTCTTCCCCTCTCAACCCCATTCTCCTGCCTTCTCCCCATAACCCCTGACACCCGCACTAATCGAGGATCTATCAATCTCCGCCTGCAACATATCCATTGATTTGGCCTCCACAGTCATCTGCGGTAATGAATTCCACATATTTACCACCCTCAGACTAAAGAAATTCCTTCTCATCTTTCTAAAGGTACATCCTTTTATTCTGAGGCTATGATCTCCAGCGAGTACAGGCCCAGTGACGTCAAACGCTCATCATACATTAACCCAATCATTCCTGGGATCATTCTGGTAAAACTCCTCAGGACCATCCCTGTTCACATTCTCCCTGTGACCACCTGGTCATCCTGTTTCCTCCCACATCACATGCGGGTTTGAAGGTGAATAGGCCGCAGTAAAAATAGCCCCTAGTGTGTAGGGAGTACATGAGAACGGGGGATAACATAGAACTAGCGAGAACAGGTGATCGATGGTCGGTGTGGACTCAGTGGGCCGAAGGGCCTGTTTCCATGCTGTATTTCTAAAACGAAAACTAATATTTGCATTATTAAGTTGTGTGCAATTCATTATCCTTCAAACCTGAGCAAAAGTTAAAACATTTGTGTGTAACTTTCTGAGACAATTTAAGGTGGATTATTTGTAATTGAGTTTGGAAAATGGTTTGATGATTTGAACCATTTGGAATCTATTGTATCATTAATTGTTGATTAACTCACATCTTTGTTTATCCATCAAAGTCAGTGACCAGAAACCTGGACTCCATTCCACTCTCCACCAATGTAATGTGTATTCCCAGTATTCCCTCTTACTTTTCTACAGCTTTTTCATATCCGTCTCCCCTATCGAGAATATTTCCCTTCTCCCCTCAGGCACGAAATATAGTGGAAGACTGTCATTTAAATTTCCTCTTCAACTTTCTGCATCTTTTACTCCTCTGATTGTGCGCACGGTGGCGCAGCGGTAGAGTTGCTGCCTTACAGCGCCAGAGACTCGGGTTCAATCCTGACCACGGGTGCTTGTTTATACGGTGTTTTTATATTCTTCCAGTGACCGTGTGTGGTTTCTCCGGGTGCTCCAGTTTCCTCCCACACACCAAAGACACACAGGCTTGTAGATTATGAGTTGGAAGGATCATTGCTCTTTGCCACAGGGGAATTTCAAGCCCTATATTGAAAAAGGCTCCTGATCTAAAACATTGCCAGTCCATGTGTAAGAAAACAGCAGCTGCTGGTTTATACTGAAGATCGACACTAAATGCTGGAGTAACTCAGCAGAACAGGCAGCATCTCTGGAGAAAAGGAATGGGTGACATCTTGACCTGAAACATCACCTATTCCTTATATCCAGAGATGCTGAGATACTCCAGCATTAGTTTTAATTAAAACTAGACTGTGGGACCCGTTGGGTCCCAGCTTCACACGGGAGGGCTGGTCCTCCAACGCAAATTCTACCTCTCCACCAATTCCAATATTGCTGGCCAGTGGCGGGGGGGAGTGGGGGGGGGGGGGCTTTCTGGAGTGCTAGTATGGGTGTTGTGGGCCAAAGGGACTGGTTTCCAAACTACATAAAACCATATAAAATCACATAAATGGCACGCACAGTTGAGTAGACACTCAGTGTTGTGTAGATTCCCAGCTCAGACTGAGAGTCGTGGTCTCTCCCTCGCCATCGTGCAGCGACTAAGCCAAGTCCATACTTCCGGGTTTTATAGTTCCCCCCCGGAAGGGGTGTGGACTTCATCACGGTGATTGACAGGAGAGCGAATCTCAAGATTTTTTAGACACGAATAACTCTTTTATTTTTCATCGATGCGAAAAATCCTCGGAGGAGGACTCTGCGTAAGATGGCCAAAAAATCACAACCATATATGATAGCTTTTTTTCTAAAATCAAGCAGCAGCGCAAACAGGAAGCGTTCAAGATGGGACTTTTAATTCTATAGATGTCAAATCTCTCTACATAAATGTAATTATTTCACTTACATTGGGGTGTCTCCTCACTCTCTCCATGAGTATTGACTTTCCTAGAATCAGTTTTCATAGGATTAATTTTCACAGTTAAATATTATAGTCATCTTTGTTGCCTTAGATGGAAGCTGATCTCAGCGTGCGTAGAGAAAGGAAGTTAACTTTTCCAGCTAGAACATCTATTGCGTACAAGGTCTCCGAACTGATGATTAGTCCAAATGATAATCTGGGTATGTAAAAGTATAAAAATACAAAACAAAAACGTTTTGAATGCCAGATTGATGAATAAATTGGTTATCTTTCTTCAGCCATTTGGGGCACAGAGCAAATAACAATGCTAATACCAGGTCCTATTTTTCTGTTTCTTTAGAATTAAATTGGGATTTGTGCTTCCAGGGTCCTGACATGTCAAGTAAGTTGCCTCATATTTACTGGGAAAAAAACTTTTATTTGACTCTGAAACTGCCGCACATCCAAACACACAGATGTTGTGTGACCCCCAAGGAGATGAGGAGGACTGTTGTGGGAGTTTGTGTACTATCTACTGATTCTCTATCTTACAGCTTTTTTACTTTTTATGTTTTCTCAAAATGTTTATAATAACACAAATGGTGGACAATGTAGGTACATAATGTGTTGTCGGCATGGTGACGCAGCTGGAAGAGCGACTGCCTCACATCGCCAGAGACCGGGATTCAATCATGACCTTGGGTGCTGTCTATGCTGAGTTTGCATGTTCTCAGTCCCATTATTTTCCAATTGCGTTGTTCAGATATTGGCTTTAATTGTCAAGGTCAAAATCGAGTTGTTTTAAAATTTTACGAGAGATTCCGTCTTTTCAATCTTCTTCATCTTCTCCATCATCTTCAGGATTTGACCAGAAACCCCGACTTGCTGCTTCACTTGCCGAGCTGACGAAAATGTGTGCGGACAAGAAGATACTATTCCTCAACGCGATCCTTGAAATTCTTGAGCACAGTGATAGCTTTGCGGTTCTTGATGAAATGGTTTGTACCAAGCGTTTTCTCTATTCATCGCAGTGGGATCGTGGCTCTGAGCATGGACAGGAATACAAAATTCGACACAAAGTGTGGTGCTCATACTTGAATGTATGTCTTGCACTGTTGCGTACACATAGAGACGTGAACCGAGGAACAGGCCCTTTGGCCCACAATATCTGTGCCGAGCATGTTGCCAAGATAAACTAATCTTATCTGCCCGCACGTGATCCATATCCTTCCATTCCCTGCATATTCACGTGCATATTGAAAAGCCACTTAAGTGGCACTATAATGTCGGCCTTCACCACCCGGCAGCTTGTTCCAGGCACTCACTAGTGTGTGTGTGTGTGTGTGTGTGTGCGTGCGCGTGTGTGTGTGTGTGCGTGCGTGCGTGCATGCGTGCGTGCGTGCATGCGTGTGTGTGTGTGTGTGTGCGTGTCTGTGTGTGTGTGTGTGTGTGTGCGCGCGCGCCAGTGCGTGTGCGTGTGTGTGCGTGTGCGTGTGCGCGCGGGTGTGCGCGTGTGTGCGCGCGTGCGTGTGCGTGTGCGTGTGCGTGTGCGCGTGCGTGTGTGTGCGTGTGCGCGCAGGTGTGTGCGCGCGCGTGTGTGTGCGCGTGTGTGTGTGCGCGTGCGTGCGTGTGTGCGTGGGTGCGTGTGCGTGTGCAGGTGTGCATGTGTGTGTGTGCGTGTGCACGCGTGTGTGTGCCGCGTGCGTGGGTGCGTGCATGATAAACATGCTCCACACATCTCCTTTACACTTTCCCCCTCTCACCTTAAATCTATGCACCCTAGTCTTTGACATTTACACTCTGACTGTCTCTCCTATTTATCCCTCTCATCATTTTATACACTTTTGTTAGGTCTCCCTTCAACCTCCAGCGTTCCACAGAAAGTAACCCACGTTTGACCAACATCTCCTATTATCCATTACCCTCTAATCAAGGCAGCATCCTGGTAAACCACTTCTGCACCCTCTCCTAAGCCACGGTGAGGCTGGAACACCTCTCTGGGCAAGAAAGGGAATTCTGCATTCAGCTTTAAAAATGTTTTCAAGAGAGAGAGAGATTTAGCTCTTACGGCTGAAGGAATTAAATGATATGGGGGGATGGGGTACTGATTTTGGATGATCAGCCATGATCATATTGAATGGTGGTGCTGGCTTGAAGGGCCGACTCCTGCATCTATTTTCTGTGTTCCTATGAGTGTTAGATGGCCGCACTGATCATCTGAAAAATAAAAATGTTTCATTGCTTGGCACAAGGGTCCCTGATGTACAGAACAGAGAGGTACAGTGAAAAGCTTTATTTTGCATGATATCCAAATAGATCAGATATACTATACATACATATAGTCACGCCAAACAATAGGTCGAGCAAAGGGGGAGATACAGAGTGCAGAAGGTGGCACAAAATATTTCTGGTCGAGACCCTTCTTCAGGCAGTGACGCTTCTAGACCTGAAACGCCACCCATTCCTTCTCTCCAGAGATGCTGCCTGTCCTGCTGAGTTACTCCAGCATTCATGTCTATCTTTGGTTTAAACCTGCATCTGCAGTTCCTTGCTACACACAGTATAGTTCTCGGCATTGTAAGGCAGCAGTTCCAGAGACACTGTCTAAGGTCCACGATGGGGTAGAGGTGAATCAGACAGTTCCCTAGCTTATGGAAGGTCCTGTTCAGAAACTTGATAACGGATGGGAAAAAGCTGTTCCTGAGTCTGGTGACGTGCACTTCCAAGCTCCTGTACATTCTACTGGACGGGTGCAGGGGGAAGGAGGAATGACCGGTTTGAGGCAAGAATTTGATTATGTTGACTATATTTTTGAGGCAACGTGAAGTGTAGATGAAGTCAATGCAGGGCGGTCTGATCTGTGTGTTTTACTCCACTTGCTGATATCCATCCTTGACAGCACACCTTCTTCTGAAAAACACATCAATAATCTCACTGGGTCTGCTTACTTCCACCGACACACTATCCACCATCTTCATCCATCACTCACACCTAACGGCTCTGCTACTCTCATCCACGCCCTCGTCACCTCCCGTATTGATTATTGTAACTCTCTCCTCTCTGGTTTACCCCCACAAGTCCATCCATAAACTCCAATTGGTCCAGAACCCAGCTGCCCGCATTATCACCAGAACCCCGTCCACCCCATCCTCAAACAACTGCACTGGCTGCCTGCCCAATACCGCATTGATTTTAAGATTCTCCACCTCACTGTCAAAGCCCACCACAATCTCGCTCCCCCATACCTCTCTGAACTCCTCCAGCCTTACACTCATCCTGAACTATCTGATCCTCTTCTTCCTCCCTGCTCTCCACTCCATCTGTTCCCCTGTCCACGATGGGGTTCAGAGCCCTTCAGCCATTCTGCCCCTTGCCTCTGGAACTCTCTCCCACTATCCACCTGTAGCAAAGAGTCTCTCCCCACCTTTAAAACCTCCCTCAAAACTCACCCATTCACACTGGCCTATCCCACGTAACTCCACTTTCTATCAATTCATGGCTATGTTGGATATATTTTTAATTTGCTTGTTTTAACTGTAAAGTGCCCTTGAGTGTTCTGAAAAGCGCCCATAAACAAAATGCATTATTATTATTATTATTATTATTATTATTATTATTATTATTATTATTATTATTATTATTATTACGTTCTCAGCTGGACCCGATTATGGAAGATCTGCAGCCTGACTTCCAAGTGCTGGATCAGACGGAGGAAGATAACAGGGCATGCGTGGAGAAGATGTTGGATCTGTTGGGAATTAAGAAGGAAGGTCCACCAGGGGAACCCCTCGCTCTCACCCCAGAGTCCGAAGGGATCATCCGGGCGATAAACATTCTCATCCAGTCACTCAGCGGTAAGATTTGAAGTCTATTTTAACAAAACGCAGGATTATTCAGTTGGCGCCCACCTCAATGTCAAACATTGATTGGACAATTACTACTCGGAAAATTGGAGGTTTTTCTCATAATTTAAAAATATGTGCAGGTTTTGGTCTTGCCGAGTTTCAGGTATGATTTCTATAATATTGTTACACAATATGTTATAAATACAGGTAGATACGTGATTTGGGTTACAGAATGAAACGAAAAAGCACCTCGGCTCACGGTCTATTGGGAAGAAAGTGAAAACCCTTGTGCAGAAAAGACTTGATTCATCCCAAATTCAAGGAATTCTCCTCCTTGAGTAGAGAGGGACATTGTACTGCAGGACAGTGTGAATGATTCTGCTTCTTTTTCAGAGATGGATCCTGAAACTTTAATCCTGTTGGCAAGCTGTGTTAAGGCAGAGATTATATCCAAACAGCTAAAGCTGGTAAGAAATATAAACAGTAAAACAGGTAAAGAAATAAAGCAAGTTTTTGTGTACGACACAGCACATTTTCTCTCTGCTAACTCTCTCCTCTGCCTGTCGGAACTTGTCCTCACCCTCAACAACTTCTCCTTTGACACCTCCAACTCGCTCCAAATCAGAGGTGTAGCCATGGGCACTTGCATGGGCTCCAGCTAAGCCTGCCTTTTTGTCAGCTACATCGAACAATCCTTGTTCCAGGTGTACACTGGAATTGGATCCGCTCTGGATTGGATCCGCCCCGATAGGGCGGAACGGTGGCGCAGCGGTAGAGTTGCTGCCTTACAGCGCCAGAGACCCGGGTTCAATCCTGCCTACGGCTGCTGTCTGTATGGAGTTTGTACGTTCTCCCTGAGACCGCCAGGGTTTTCTCCGAGCAGTTCCGTTTCCTCCCACACTCCAAAGCCTTACAGGTTTGTAGGTTAATTGGCTTGGTAAATGTAAAATTGTCCCCAGTATGTGCAGGGTAGTGTTAATGTGCGGGGATCGCTGGTCGTCGCGGACTCAGTGGGCCGGCCGAAGGGCATATTTCCGCTCTGTATCTCCAAACTAAACTAAACTATGAGATGGTGTTGCAGGGCCACTGGCGAAGGCTGAGGTGTTGCAACTGTCTACATTGCTGGTGTAGAGAGTGAGCATGAGCTTGAAGCATTGCAGTGGTTACAGGGAGAAGGCAGCAGAATGGGGTTAGGAGGGATAGATAGACCAGCCATGATTGAATGGCGGAGTAGACTTGATGGGCCGAATGGCCTGATTCTTCTCCTATCTCTTATGGTATGGCAACTGCTCTGTCTCCGACCGGAAAGCACTGCAGAGGGTGGTGAAAATTGCCCAACGCATCACCGGTTCCTCACTCCCCTCCATTGAGTCTGTCCAAAGCAAACGTTGTCTGCGGAGGGCGCTCAGCATCGTCAAGGACTGCTCTCACCCCAACCATGGACTGCTTACCCATCTGGGAGGCGCTACAGGTCTCGCCGTTGCCGGACCAGCAGGTCCAGGAACAGCTTCTTCCCTGCGGCTGTCACTCTACTCAACAACGTACCTCGCCCCCTCCCCCGGACACTCCTCCCACCAGGAAAAACACTATGACTGTATGCACGTAAATATATTTATTTATTGCTCATATTCTATGTCGCTCTTCCAGGGAGATGCTAACTGCATTTCGTTGTCTCTGTACTGTACACTGCACAATGTGGTTGAATCTGAATCTGAATTGTGAACTCCTGCACTATTATCGTTTTATGACTGTGATTCTAATACAATTTCCAGGTGACAATAATTGATGACAAATGGTCGGGGGCTCCTCAATATCAACGTGACCTCCTGGAGGATGAGGAAGACCCTGAGAAGGTTCTGATCAATCAGCTCACTGACGAGGAGTTTGAAATAACTCAGCAAGTGCTGGAAGAGTTTGGATTTCAACTGGACAGAGAAAGTGCTTCGGTTTTGCGCATTAAGAACCGTAAACAAGGAGACGTACTTTCTCTCTTTGCTGCTCTGTACGCTCTCAATGCGTTATGTGACTGAGCTGTTGTGTTGTGCTTCACTCCCACTGTTCATGGTTCTTCTCTGACATTAGTTCATAAGGAGTTGGAGCAGAATTAGGCCATTCAGCCCATTGAGTCTACTCTGCCATTCAATCATGGCTGATCTATCTTTCCCTCTCAACTCCATTCTCCTGCCTTCTCCCCACAACCTCCGCCCTTGCTAATCAAGAATCTGTCAATCTCCACTTCGTTCCACAGAACGTTCTCCCTTGGTCTCTCTTTGGCTGTTTGATGCTCAGTAAAACTCCATGAATCCGGCACACTCGGGAAGTTGGTGGTTTTCCAGATTTATTCCAATACACATTCAATTCATTAAAAAAAAAAAGTTGTCCATTCTCATTTCTCGGTAGGTTTCAGATAAGTGCAAGTAACAGGACGAGAGAAAGGAATGGAAGAACTAGGGACGTGATGGGTGGAGGGAGTGTTGGACTCGGAGTCCCAGTGAATGGAGAGGAGGTGTTGGAATGGGGGACCCAGGGGGTGGAGGGGAATGCTGGAACAGAGGTTCCCAGTGAGACAAGGGCAGTGTTGGGCCTGAGGTCTTAGTGAGTGGAGGGAGAGTGTTGGTATCAGGGTCCTGGTGAATGGAAAGGGGAGTGCTGAAACTGGAGGGTGGAGAGAGGCAGCGGGGCCGGGTAGCTCTCAGACGGCAGCAAACTCCAACAGCAGGTGGAGGGGGCAGCTCTGGTCACTGTGCCGAGTCGGGAAGTGGTTTCAATGCGGGTTACGAGGGGTGGAGGGTGGGGAGAGGCTGTGGGGAGGGAAGGAGAGGGGAGGGGGTGAGCTGCGGTGGTGGGGAGTAAATTGGAAGCAGCGGTACAGAGGGGAGAGGAGGAGATGAGGTGGTGGTGTGGAAGTACGGTGGTGGGGAGGGAAGGAGGGGGGAGGTGAGGAGGGAGGGTGAGGGGATGGGGGGAGGTGAGGAGTGGGGATAGAGGGATAGGAGGGGGGTTGAGAGGGCTGAGGAGTGATGGAGGGAGGGAGTAACTGAGGGTGGGGGAAAGGAGAGGGAGGGGAGAAGCAGAGGGGAAAGAAGAGGGAGGGGGAGGGAGTGCTGTGGGATGAGGGGAAGCGAGCCACGCCTGCACAGTTAGGGTCTATGGGTGAGTGGTGGAATATTGCGTTGGGGAATGGGTTGCTTTGGGAGACCAGGCCTCCTGTGTGACAGGGACCCAACAGGTCCCACTTCATCTAGTTTTAATTAAAACTATAATGGGCCATACAAAGCAGACTTGTGGACATTACTTTCGAGATACAGCATGGAAACAGGCCCTTCGGACAAGTCTGCGCCAACTAGCGATCCAAGTCTGCGCCAACTAGCGATCCAAGTCTGCGCCAACTAGCACTGTCCAACACACGCGGGACAATTTTGCAATTTTTTCACCAAAGCCAATTAACCTACAAACCTAAGATGGACACAAAGTGCTGGGGTAACTCAGTCAGATGGTCTGAAGACGAGTCATCCAGTCCTTGTATCCAGAGATGCCTGTTCTGCTGAGTTACTCCAGCATTTTGTGTCTATCTTTGGTGTAATAATAATAATGATGGATGGGATTTATATAGCGCCTTTCTAATACTCAAGGCGCTTTACATCGCATTATTCATTCACTCCTCAGTCACACTCGGTGGTGGTAAGCTACTTCTGTAGCCACAGCTGCCCTGGGGCAGACTGACGGAAGCGTGGCTGCCAATCTGCGCCTACGGCCCCTCCGACCACCACCAATCACCTACACACATTCACACACAGGCAAAGGTGGGTGAAGTGTCTTGCCCAAGGACACAACGACAGTATGCACTCCAAGCGGGATTCGAACCGGCTACCTTCCGGTCGCCAGCCGAACACTTAGCCCATTGAGCCATCTATCGTCCCAAATCTGCAGTTCCTTCCAACACATAACGTACAAACCTGTGCGTCTTTGGAGTGTGGGAGGAAACTGGAGCATCCGGAGAAAACCCACATGGTCCAAACACGAACGTAGAAACACCGTAGAGACAAGCGCCCGTGGTCAGTGTGTCAAGGGTCGAGACCCTTCTTCTCAATACTGTTGCCCACAAGGCAACATTGGCAGGTCACTGCTCTGGTTCCCTATAGATTTCAAGAACCTCGTTACCGAGAACCCAACACAGGAAATTAACCCGGGTTAGGCAGCCCGTTCGTCACCTTTGAATGCAAACAAAAAGTCCCGCAGAATATGGAAACACAAGACAAAGGACATTTATTGTCACATACACCAATTGGTGCAGTGAAATCTGAGACTGTAGAAGCTGGAAGTTTTAATAAAACCCAAAGTGCTGGAGGAACTCAGCGGGTCAGGCAGCACTGGGGAGGGAATGAACAGGAGACATTTTGGGTCGGAACCCTTCTTCAGTAAGGGAGTGTTGCATTTATATAACACCTTTCCCAGCCCTCGGGACATCCCAGAAGCACTTCACACTTCACTGTTAACTTCACCGCCACCATCAGGATAGATAATGAATGTGGATCAAATGTCTTGTTTATCAGTGCAGGGAGGAACTGCAGATGCTGGTTTACACCGAAGTTAGACACAAAATGCTGGAGTAACTCATCGGGACAGGCAGCATCTCTGGAGAGAAGGAATGGGTGAGTGGGGGGATTGAGGGAGAGGAGGGGTGTGGAGCGAGAGGGGGGAATGTGCGGGAGGTGAGGAGGGTGAGTGGGGGAGGACGGGGAATAGAAGGAGAGGATGGGTGAGTGGGGAGGTAGGGAGTGGGGTATAGAGGGAGTTGAGGGGGGATAGGGCGAGGTGAGAAGTGGGGGAGGTGGGGATAGAGGGATAGGAGTGGGGTTGAGAGGGCTGAGGAATGATGGAGGGAGGGAGTGACTGAGGGTAGGGGAAAGGAGAGGGAGGGATTGGGGGAGGGGAGAGGTAGAGGGGAAAGAAGAGGGAGGGGGAAGAGTGCTATGGGATGAGGGGAAATGAGCCACGCCTGCACAGTTAGGGTCTATGGGTGAGTGGTGGAATATTGCGTTGGGAAACGGGTTGCGTTGGGAGACCAGGCCTCCCGTGTGACAGGGACCCAACAGGTCCCACTTCATCTAGTTTTAATTAAAACTATAATGGGCCATACAAAGCAGACTTGTGGACTTTACTTTCGAGATACAGCATGGAAACAGGCCCTTCGGACAACAAGTCTGCGCCGACTAGCGATCCAAGTCTGCGCCAACTAGCGATCCAAGTCTGCGCCAACTAGCACTGTCCAACACACTCGGGACAATTTTGCAATTTTATTACCAAAGCCAATTAACCTACAAACCTAAGGTGGACACAAAGTGTTGGGGTAACTCACAGTCAGATGGTCTGAAGAAGAGTCATCCAGTCCTTGTATCCAGAGATGCCTGTTCTGCTGAGATAAACCCCTGTCTCACGGTGCGAGTTGACCCACGAGGTACCCCGAGTTCAAAACAAATTTAACTCGTGATAACTACGTACAATTAACGTAGCGGGAACGTGGGAACTCGTGGACGCAACTTAGCGACTCGTGGTGCTAAGGGCAGGTACCCGTGAAACTTGTTAACTCTTGGAAAAATTCAAACATGCTTATTAAAAGTTTTCCACGAGTAAAATGTACTGCTGAAGATAAAAAATTTAAGAACGTAGTGGCCCGTGCGTTTACCTTAGTGTCTCGTGAGTCTACCGTGGGAACTCTTTAGGGATTTAAGCAAAAAGCACGTCTTGGATGCGTTTGTGTTTTACTCAGCAGGTGAGGCAGCATCTCTGGAGAGAAGGAATGGGCGACGTTTCGGGTCGAGACCCTTCTTCAGACTGAGACCCTCCAGAGATGCTGCCTCACCCGCTGAGTTACTCCAGCATTTTGTGTCTACCTTTGATTTAAACCAGCATCTGTAGTTCTTTCTTACTCATATTTGTATATCTTGGGTGTGCAAGCAAAGAATTTCACTGTGCCTTGTCACATGTGACAATAAAGTATTCTATGCCATTCCACCTTGGACCTGAAAGCCAACCAAATAGGCCATTCGGCCCATCCAGTCCACGCCACCATTCAATCATGACTGATCTATCTCTCCCTCTCAACCCCATTCTCCTGCTTTCTCCCCATAACCCCTGACACCCGCATTAATCAGAATCTATCACTTTCCGCCATAAAGGTATCATAATATTTAAAAAAACACTTGGACAGGTTTGGAGGGATATGGGCCAAACACGGGCAGGTGGGACTAGTGTAGATGGGGCATGTTGGTCGGGGTGGGACTAGTGTAGATGGGGCATGTTGGTCGGGGTGGGACTAGTGTAGATGGGGCATGTTGGTTGGGGTGGTACTAGTGTAGATGGGGCATGTTGGTTGGGGTGGAACTAGTGTAGATGGGGCATGTTGGTCGGGGTGGGACTAGTGTAGATGGGGCATGTTGGTTGGGGTGGGCAGATGGGACTAGTGTAGATTGGACATGTTGGTCGGGGTGGGCGTAGGGGACTAGTGTAGATGGGGCATGTTGGTTGGGGTGGACAGGTGGGATTAGTGTAGATGGGACATGTTGGTCGGGGTGGGCGTAGGGGACTAGTGTAGATGGGGCATGTTGGTCGGTGTGGGACTAATGTAGACGGGGCATGTTGGTCAGGGTGGGCAGGTGGGACTAGTGTAGATGGGGCATGTTGGTCAGGGTGGGCAGGTGGGACTAGTGTAGATGGGGCATGTTGGTTGGGGTGGGCGTAGGGGACTAGTGTAGATTGGACATGTTGGTTGGGGTGGGCAGGGGGGATTAGTGTAGATGGGGCATGTTGGTTGGGGTGGGATTAGTGTAGATGGGACATGTTGGTTGGGGTGGGCAGGTGGGACTAGTGTAGATGGGGCATGTTGGTCAGGGTGGGACTAGTGTAGATGGGACATGTTGGTCGGGGTGGGCAGGTGGGACTAGTGTAGATGGGGCATGTTGGTCAGGGTGGGACTAGTGTAGATGGGACATGTTGGTTGGGGTGGGACTAGTGTAGATGGGACATGTTGGTTGCGGTGGGCAGGTGGGACTAGTGTAGACGGGGCGTGTTGGTCAGGGTGGGACTAGTGTAGACGGGACATGTTGGTTGGGGTGGGCAGGTGGGACTCGTGTAGACGGGGCGTGTTGGACGGGGTGGGCAGGTGGGACTAGTGTAGATGGGACATGTTGGACGGGGTGGGCAGGTGGGACTAGTGTAGATGGGGCATGTTGGTCAGGGTGGGACTAGTGTAGATGGGACATGTTGGACGGGGTGGGCAGGTGGGACTAGTGTAGATGGGACATGTTGGTCAGGGTGGGACTAGTGTAGATGGGACATGTTGGTTGGGGTGGGTAGGTGGGACTAGTGTAGATGGGGCATGTTGGTCAGGGTGGGACTAGTGTAGATGGGGCATGTTGGTCAGGGTGGGATTAGTGTAGATGGGACATGTTGGTTGGGGGGGGATTAGTGTAGATGGGACATGTTGGTCGGGGTGGGCAGGTGGGACTAGTGTAGATGGGGCATGTTGGTGGGCACCCACACTAACCAACAAGTTTCGGTCAGACGATGGTGCTTCTTTCACGGAGTTGCTCATCGGGCAGCAATTGGCGATGGTCTCGGTGTGTGCCCATTGGCCAGGGTGCAGTGGTGTGCCTCTGCCCAAGACCAACCTTGACATGGACACCGCACCCCTTCCTGCCTAACATCGTTAACACAATGACTGGCAGTTATACTCACCTGTGGCCGTCTGTGATGGGATTGAGACCTTGGCGGTCAGTACATCACTCGGTCAGGGACGGTCCTTCTCACTGCCGGCCAAGGCCCCATAGCAGAAGCCTCCACGTGACGGGGCTGGGAACTGGAAGTATCCTGAGCTAATTCTACTACCACCATCATCTATTTCAACAAGTGATGGCTCCCACTGATTGTCGCCGGAGGCTTGTGTCCTGTTCAGGACAGATGATGAAAGCGAGGTCAACATTTGAAACATGGAAGAGGAACACGAAAGAAAGAAGAAGCTTGCCGGCCAAGCCAGGTCTTGCCGGTAGTTTGAGATTTTGAGCTATGTAGCGTTCTGTCTGCATTACTGAAGAAGGGTCTCGACCCGATACGTCACCTGTTCCTTCACTCCGGAGATGCTGTCTGTCCCGCTGTGTTACTCCAGCAGTTTGTGTCTGTCTTGTATACTCTGGAATTTAGGATGAGAGGGATCTTATGAAACATATAAGATTATTAAGGGATTGGACACGCTAGAGGCAGGAAACATGTTCCCGATTTTGGGGGAGTCCAGAACCAGGGGGCCACAGTTTAAGAATTAGATTAGGCCACTTAGAACGGAGATGAGGAAAATCTTTTTCACCCAGAGAGTTGTGAATCTGTAGAATTCTCTGCCTCAGGAGGCCAATTTTCTCGATGTTTTCAAGAGAGAGTTAGATAGAGCCCTTAAAGATATCAGATTCAGGGGATATGGGGAGAAGGCAGGAACGGGGTACTGATTGGGGATGATCAGCCATGATCACATTGAATGGCGGTGCTGGCTCGAGGGGCTGAATGGCCTACTCCTGCACCTATTGTCTATTGTCTATTTAATGTAGACCAGCAAGTGCAGTGCTTTCCTACCCCGTGTGTTGTTTGCTTGTGAAATCATCCCACAGACTCCACCAACTCCAAAATGACGGCCTACATGGTCTCCAGGACATCCATGCCCACCACTGCCTGATGGAGATGCCGTCCAAGGTGTTTTTCCACAAAACTTGATGGAAGTTAAAAAATTACAAGTGGGAAAAGTGACATAATCAGAGCGCTTTCCCATGGGAAGCACAGAGAACATTCCCAGCGAGTGGATGTGGGATGTGTTTTCCCAAAGTATACTTTATTTGTGAAATATATTCAAATCACAGAATTCGGCACAATATTACACTTGCATACTATATTTACATTATAACAACATGGCATTACTATTACAGTCACTAACATTCCGGCAAGGATAAACTCCTGACTGTGGTCCTTTCCCTGAGTTATCATGGTGCTTTAGTGTGCCCCTCACACTGACCCCTGCACCCTGCACCCTGGAACCCTGCACCCTGGAACCCTGCACCCTGGAACCCTGCACCCCTGCACCCTGGAATCCTGCACCCTGGAACCCTGCACCCTGCAATCCTGCACCCTGGAATCCTGCACCCTGGAACCCTGCACCCTGCACCCTGCACCCTGGAATCCTGCACCCCTGCACCCCTGCACCCTGCAATCCTGCACCCTGGAACCCTGCACCCCTGCACCCTGCACCCTGCACCCTGCACCCTGGAATCCTGCACCCTGCACCCTGGAATCATGCACCCTGGAATCCTGCACCCCTGCACCCCTGCACCCTGGAATCCTGCACCCTGGAACCCTGCAACCCTGCACCCTGCACCCTGCACCCTGGAATCCTGCACCCTGGAATCATGCACCCTGGAATCCTGCATCCCTGCACCCCTGCACCCTGGAATCCTGCACCCTGGAACCCTGCACCCCTGCACCCTGGAATCCTGCACCCCTGCACCCTGCAATCCTGCACCCTGGAACCCTGCACCCTGCACCCTGGAATCCTGCACCCTGCACCCTGGAATCCTGCACCCTGGAACCCTGCAACCCTGCACCCCTGCACCCTGGAATCCTGCAACCCTGCACCCTGCACCCTGGAATCCTGCACCCTGCACCCTGGAATCCTGCACCCTGGAATCCTGCACCCCTGCACCCCTGCACCCTGGAATCCTGCACCATGGAACCCTGCAACCCTGCACCCTGCACCCCTGCACCCTGCACCCTGCACCCTGGAATCCTGCACCCTGGAACCCTGCACCCCTGCACCCTGGAATCATGCACCCCTGCACCCCTGCAATCCTGCACCCTGGAATCCTGCAACCGTGCAACCCTGCACCCTGCACCCTGCACCCTGGAATCCTGCACCCTGCACCCTGGAATCCTGCACCCCTGCACCCCTGCAATCCTGCACCCTGCACCCTGGAATCCTGCAACCGTGCAACCCTGCACCCTGCACCCTGCACCCTGGAATCCTGCAACCCTGCACCCTGCAACCCTGCACCCTGCACCCTGGAATCCTGCAACCGTGCAACCCTGCACCCTGCACCCTGCACCCTGCGCCCTGGAACCCTGCACCCTGCACCCTGCACACTGCACCCTGCATCCTGCTCCCTGCACCCTGCACCCTGCGCCCTGGAACCCTGCACCCTGCACCCTGCACCCTGCATCCTGCACCCTGCACCCTGCACCCTGCACCCTGCACCCTGCATCCTGCACCCTGCACCCTGCACCCTGCACCCTGCACCCTGCACACTGGACCCCTGCACCCGGAACCCTGGAACCCTGCACCCTACACCCAGCACCATGGAACCCTGGAACCCTGCACCCTACACCCAGCACCATGGAACCCTGCAACCCTGCACCAGTCTCCTGACACTGGAAGACCAACAAGCCTTGGCACATCAGCCTACATCTTTCATCGATTGGATGGATGATCCACTGGCAGTAGTTGATGTTTGTCTCGGTTCCCTGGGAACAGGGTGTGGAGCGCTGAGACCTGTTTTACACAACTGCTCCAGGCAAGCCCAGGTTGAATATTGTGCAATCTGTGTGTAATTGTAGGGAGTGATCAGCATGACTAGATTCCGATCTCTCCGCCAGGCAGTCTCCAGGTGTGGAGTAAACACTGAACAAAGAGTGACTTATCTTCACCTTCAATAAACAGCCACTGTGTATGGTAGTGCAGGTTGGAGACAGACACAAAAACCTGGAGTAACTCATAGAAACATAGAAACATAGAAAATAGGTGCAGGAGTAGGCCATTCGGCCCTTCGAGCCTGCACCGCCATTCAATATGATCATGGCTGATCATCCAACTCAGTATCCTGTACCTGCCTTCTCTCCATACCCCCTGATCCCTTTAGCCACAAGGGCCACATCTACGTCCCTCTTAAATATAGCCAATGAACTGGCCTCAACTACATTCTGTGGCAGAGAATTCCACAGATTCACCACTCTCTGTGTGAAAAATGTTTTTCTCATCTCAGTCCTAAAAGATTTCCCCTTTATCCTTAAACTGTGACCCCTTGTTCTGGACTTCCCCAACATCGGGAACAAACTTCCTGCATCCAGCCTGTCCAACCCCTTAAGAATTTTGTAAGTTTCTATAAGATCCCCTCTCAATCTTCTAAATTCTAGCGAGTACAAGCCGAGTCAGTGGGACAGGCAGCATCTCTGGAGAGAAGGAATGGGTGACGTTTCGGGTCCAGACACAATGGCACCCATTCCCTCTCTCCAGAGACGCTGCCAGTCCCGCTGAGTTACTCCAGCATTTTGTGTCCAGCTGCATTGTAAACCAGCATCTGCAGTTCCTTCGACACAAAAGAGGTTGGAGAATCCGGACTGTACCCTAGTTTTTGAGCACAGAGGTTCAGACGCAAAAGAAACTACTTATGTTTAATTTGAGCAGACACCTGTTGTGACAGATTAGGAGGGATTAGCGCGCTGGTCACAGCGGCCTTCACCCACACTCAAGCTTTAGTCGAGAAGCCAGACACAGAAACGTGGGCACAGACACCAGCAACACCTCCCTACCTGAATCAACAGTGGATATGGGGAGAAGGCAGGAACGGGGTACTGATTATGGATGATCAGCCATGATCACATTGAATGGTGGTGCTGGCTCGAAGGGCCAAATGGCCGACTCCTGCACCTATTGTCTATTGTCTATTGTCTATCAACCCACCTTCCCTAACCTCTCCCCAAGTACAGCTTTACTGTGATTCACTTGTAAACCATATTCCTGCCCTAAAATAGACACAAAAAGCTGGAGTAACTCAGCGGGTCAGGCAGCACCTCTCAACAAAACGAATAGGTGACGCCTCTGGTCGAGACCCTTCTTCAGACTGATCTGTCTGTTTACCTGTTCCTTGATGTTTGTGGGCGTTACAGCTGAATTACACATTTGTACATCATCTGCCTGGGTACTGAAACACTGATGGTGTTCTCAGCTCTAGGTCACCACCTAGGGTACAACTTTGGGCAAAATGTTGGACTATCTTGAGGTACCCCTCTTGTCTTGTGAGCCATTTTGGGCACCATATCTGAAGAAGGATTTGCTGGCTCTGGAGAGGGTCCAGAGGAGGTTTACACGAATGATCCCAGGAATTCCTATCCCTAATGACCTTCCCCTAGTTTTCTCCTGTTGTTGACCCAAACATTGGGTTTACCAGTTCACCCTGTGATTCCTTGCATCCCCCCACCAACAACGATCCTTAGCACAACCCCTCCACTATCAGACGTTCATAAATTCATAAATTCATGTCATAGAAGCAGAATTAGGGCATTCGGCCCATCAAGTCTACTCCACCATTTAATCATGGCTGATCTACCTTTCCCTCAATCCAATTCTCCTGCCTTCTCCCAATAACTCCTGGCACCCTACACATGTAGACATAGAAACAGAGAAACATAGAAAATAGGTGCAGGAGTAGGCCATTCGGCCTTTCGAGCCTGCACCGTCATTCAATATGATCATGGCTGATCATCCAACTCAGTAGACATGTTAACCTACACATTTACTGCAAACAATATTGAAATATCTTAAACTGAGAGAGGCGAAATTAAAGAAGATGTGGAGGGCACGTTTTGTACAGAGACTATCCCAACGTTTAAAAAACAGTTAGACAGGTACATGAATAGGACAGGTTTGGAGGGATATGGACCAAGCGCAGGCAAGTGGGACTAGTGTAACTGGGACATTGTTGGCCGGTGTGGGCGAGTTGGGCCGGTGTGGGCCGGTGTGGGCCAGTTGGGCCGGTGCGGGCCAGTTGGGCCGGCCGGTGTGGGCCGGTGTGGGTCGGTGTGGGCCAGTTGGGCCGGTGCGGGCCAGTTGGGCCGATGCGGGCCGGTGCGGGCCGGTGCGGGCCGGTGCGGGCCAGTTGGGCCGGTGCGGGCCAGTTGGGCCGGTGTGGGCCGTTGTGGGCCAGTTGGGCCGGTGTGGGCCGTTGTGGGCCAGTTGGGCCGGTGCGGGCCAGTTGGGCCGATGCGGGCCGGTGCGGGCCGGTGCGGGCCGGTGCGGGCCAGTTGGGCCGGTGCGGGCCAGTTGGGCCGGTGTGGGCCGTTGTGGGCCAGTTGGGCCGGTGTGGGCCGGTGTGGGCTAGTTGGGCCAGTGTGGGCCAATTGGGCCGGTGCGGGCCGATGCGGGCTGGTGCGGGCCGGTGCGGGCCGGTGCGGGCCAGTTGGGCCGGTGTGGGCCGTTGTGGGCCAGTTGGGCCGGTGTGGGCCGGTGTGGGCCAATTGGGCCGGTGCGGGCCGGTGCGGGCCGGTGCGGGCCAGTTGGGCCGGTGCGGGCCAGTTGGGCCGGCGTGGGCCGTTGTGGGCCAGTTGGGCCGGTGCGGGCCAGTTGGGCCGGTGTGGGCCGGTGTGGGCCAGTTGGGCCGGTGTGGGCTAGTTGGGCCAGTGTGGGCCAATTGGGCCGGTGCGGGCCGATGCGGGCCGGTGCGGGCCGGTGCGGGCCGGTGCGGGCCGGTGCGGGCCGGTGCGGGCCGGTGCGGGCCGCTGCGGGCGAGTTGGGCCGGTGCGGGCCGGTGCGGGCCGGTGTGGGCCAGTTGGGCCGGTGCGGGCCGGTGCGGGCCGGTGTGGGCCGGTGCGGGCGAGTTGGGCCGGTGCGGGCCGGTGCGGGCCGATGCGGGCGAGTTGGGCCGGTGTGGGCGAGTTGGGCCGGTGTGGGCCGGTGTGGGCCGGTGTGGGCCGGTGTGGGCCGGTGTGGGGCGGTGTGGGCCGGTGTGGGGCGGTGTGGGCCGGTGTGGGCGAGTTGGGCCGGTGTGGGCCGGTGTGGGCCGGTGCGGGCCGGTGCGGGCCGGTGTGGGCCAGTTGGGCAAATTATGCTGTATTTCACTCTGTGACAAAGAACAAGGAAAAGAAAAAGAAAAAAACCGAGTAAAGGGGCGGGACCAGGGGGCGGGGCCAGTTGGAGACCAGGGGGCGGGGCGGGACCAGGGGTGGGGCGGAGCCAGAGGGTGTGGCCAGGGGCGGGGCCAGGGCGGGCCGCCCTGTACGTGGCGTCACATGCCAGCGGGCGGCAACGCGGGGTCAGCAACACCCGTCGCGCCGTGTCACAGGGCCGCTGACGCGTGCGGCGTTGGTGACGTAAGGCGGGCGTGGCGCTGTCTATATAAGGGCGCGGTGGCGGTGGGCGGCGCAGTCCGCAGCGAGCGGGCAGAGCAGGAGTAGGTTTCGTACACGCCGAGCGCACCGCGACCTGCTGCAACCCACCGCGACCCGCCACGAACCCAGCACGACCCAACACGACTCAGCACCGCATCGCCTCCCTCCAGCACACTCGCTCACACCCGCCCGCCACGGCGTATGTCCGCCTGCCAGAACCTGCACAGCTTCGGTGAGTCCGGGACGGGTCGGGACGGGTCGGGATGGGACGGGACGGGACGGGTCGGGATGGGATGGGATGGGACGGGACGGGTCGGCTGCAGCCCAGCTCTGCTGCAGACCGCACTAAAGTTAATTGAATGTCGATCTTGCACTGGACATCTGTCCCTTTATCCTGTGTCTGTACACTGTGGACGGTCACGGCTCGACTGTAATCGCTGTGTGGGAAGGAACTGTGCAGATGCCGGATTACAACAAAGATAGAAACAAAGTACTGGAGTTGCATCATCATTTTGTGTCTCTATTCGATGATAGTCTTCCTGTGTAGCATTGCTGCGGACTGGGTAGCGCGCAACAAAAAGTTATTCACTGTACTTTGGCTCGTGTAACTCTAATCCAAACTAAACTAACCTGTGGAGATGTGTTCAAAAGGGAACTGCAGATGCTGGAATATCGAAGGTACACAAAATTGCTGGGGAAACTCAGCGGGTGCAGCAGCATCTATGGAGCGAAGGAAATAGGCGACGTTTCGGGCCGAAACCCTTCTTCAGACTGAACCTGTGGAGATGCTGCCTCACAGTGCCGGAGTTGTGGGTTCGATCCTGTCCCCGGGTGCTGGCTGTGTGGAGTTTGCATGATCTCCAAGAGTCAAGAGAGAGTCGAGAGTGTTTTATTGGCATATGTCCATTCTTACTTGCTGCAGCACAACAGAATATGTAAACGTAATATCATATGACAAACGAGAGAGGGAAAAGAAAAGGTGTGTTGTGTGTATATATATCGCAATCCTTGTGATTGTGTGGATTTCCTCTGAGTTGCTCTGGTTTCCTCCCACATCCCAAAGACAAGTGGGTTTGTAGGTTAATTGACCCTCTGCAACTGTTAGGAGTGAATGGGGAAAATGTGGGATAACATAGAATAGTGTGAATGTGTGTATCAAGGGTTGGTGGGCTGAAGGGCCTGTTTCCATGTTGTATCTTTCAATCAACAAGGGATGTTTCTGCAATGCTGGTAAGCTAAAAGTGGTTAATGGATTGAGAAACATTACATTGATAATGTGTGATAATTGGATGTAATTGTTGGTGTAATGTTGCTTTCATTGGGAGTTTAGTAGGCAATCAATTAACTTTGGAAACTGACGTGCAGTAAAAAAGCTGCCTTGGAAGAAAACACTGTTACCATGTAACCTCCCTGCAGTGGCCTGGTGCCATTGTCTGTCAGTTTCATGTCGTGGCCATGAAACTAGCAAGTGACTGGTCGTAGAGAAACCTGGGCAATGATACTCTGGCAAACAATGAAACATAGTCTTTTGTCATTTTAGTTTGCAAGGAACAAAAGTATACTTGTAGCTATTTAAAAAAAAAAAAAGAGACTTTAAGAAGGAACTGCAGATGCTGGAAAATCGAAGGTAGACAAAAGTGCTGGAGAAACTCAGCGGGTGCAGCAACATCTATGGAGCGAAGGAAATGGGCAACGTTTCGGGCCGAAACCCAAGGCTCTTCCAGTTGTGCTGCTGCTGCTGCCCGTTGTCTTATGATGTTAACATTCTCCAGGAAGTGTGGGAATTTGGGATAGACACAAAATGCTTGCGTAACTCAGCGGGTCAGGCAGCATCTGTGGAGAAAAGGAATAGGTGACGTTTTGTGTCGAGACCCTTGTTCAGACTGAGGAACTTGGGGGCCTTGGTGATCCAGATGCTGAATCTCTGGGGATTTCTGTTGTTGGGGTAGTGGGTTATTAGTGTGTTCCTGTATTCTCTCCCTCTGGTTTTGATGGAAAGATAGAGCATGGGAAACAGGCCCTTTGGCCCACCAAGCCCATGCCAATCATCGATCACCTGTTTGCAAATGTTTTAGTTTAGTTTATGGTCGTGTGTACTGAGGGACAATGAAAAGCTATACCTTGGCACATGTTGCAGGGAGGTTACATGTAACTGTTTTCTTGCAAGACAGCTTTTTTTTTCTATTTCTTCCCCCTCCCCCCTTGCATCCACTCCCTATGTGCTAGGAGCAGTTTACAGAGGTCAGTTAACCTACAAACCTACACATCTTTGGGATGTGGGAGGAAACCAGAACACTTGGAGGAAATTATCGCATTGGATGGCGGTGCTGGCTCGAAGGGCCGAATGGCCTACTCCTGCACCTATTGTCTGTTGAAACCCATGCGATCACAGGGGGAACGTGCAAACTCCACGTAGGCAGCACCCGAGGTTGGGATTAAACCTGGGTTTCTGGTATTTTGAGATGGCAGCTCTCCCGCTTGGTTGGGTGATGCCTCTCGTGTTGAGACTATTGTCCAACCTTGCAACTTTTGCATCTTCTCCAAGAGGAAGTTTCTCCACTTTGCATTCTCCCCAGTTTCCAACATTAAGTTTTGGAATTTTTTTCAATGCATTCGTAACTGTATAGGAGCCATTAGGGTCTGAGTTATAAGGAGAGGTTGAGCAGGCTGGAACTATTCGCTGGAGCACAGGAAGATGAGTGGTGATCTTATAGAGGTGTATAAAATCATGAGAGGAATAGATCGGGTGGAATCACAGAGTCTCTGGCCCAGAGTAGGGTAATCGAGGACTAGACGGCTTAGTTTCAGGTTAATGGAGAAAGATTTAATCGGAATCTGAGGGGTAACTTTTTCTTGGGGGGTGATGGGTGTGTGGAACGAGCTGCTGGAGGAGGTAGTTGAGGCAGGGACAATTAGCCAGGTTTAGAGGGGTATGGGCCAAACATGGGCAGGTGGGACTAGTGCAGATGGAGCATGTTAGAAACATAGAAAATAGGTGCAGGAGTAGGCCATTCGGCCCTTCGAGCCTGCACCGCCATTCAATATGATCATGGCTGTTCAACCATCTCAGTATCCTGTACCTGCCTTCTCTCCATACCCCCTGATCTCTTTAGCCACAAGGGCCACATCTAACTCCCTCTTAAATGTAGCCAATGAACTGGCCTCAACTACTTTCTGTGGCAGAGAGTTCCACAGATTCACTGTGTGGGGAAAAGAAAATGTTGGTTGGTTTGTGTGAGTTGGGATGAAGGGCCTGTTTCCACACTGTGACTCTATTGCCGTTGCAGATCCCTTTGCTGATGCACTTAAGGGTGATGATCTCCTCCCATCTGGGACTGAAGACTATATTCACATAAGGATCCAACAGAGGAACGGTCGGAAAACCCTCACCACCGTCCAAGGCATTGCTGATGATTATGACAAGAAGAAACTCGTCAAGCACTTCAAAAAGGTAAAACCCTTCTGCCCTACAGGAGGCATGGGCCATGCTAGCCCTTGTCAGTTGACCTTTCTGTCCTGGGCCACCTCCATTGTCAGACTGAGACCAAATGCAAATTGGAGGAACAGCATCTTGTATTTCCCATTATGCAGCTTACAGCCCAGGGGTATGAATATTGATTTATCTAACTTCAAGTTACCCTTGCATCCCCTGTCTCCCTGCCCCTCCCCCTCCCTAGTTGGTGTATTGACTTCAAAGCCGTCCTGTAGAGTCTCATAGTCCGCAACTGGTTCTCACCGAGGCCTCGGCTAACGCTGGCCTGTTCCCTTTATCATCGTTACTTCTTTGTATATCTTTCATTCATTTGTTCTGTATATCTCTAGTTTCCCTTTCCCCATATCCTGTCTGAAGAAGAGTCTCAACGCAAAATGCCACCTCTTCATTTCTCCAGAGATGCTGTCTGAGTTACTCCAGCTTTTGTGTCTATCTATTGAGTATTATAGTTGTGTATTGTTGTGGAATTCTCTGCCTCAGAACTGTTCTCTGGATGCTTTCAAGAGAGAGCTAGATAGGGCTCTTAAAGATAGCGGGGTCAGGGGATATGGGGAGAAGGCAAGAACGGGGTACTGATTGGGAATGATCAGCCTTGATCACATTGAATGGCAGTGCTGGCTCGAAGGGCTGAATGGCCTACTCCTGCACCTATTGTCTATTGTGTAGTTCTGGTGGCTGCATTACATGGGGATACAGAAGGGATTCTGCAGATGTTGTCTGGATTGGGTAGCATTGGGGTACATTGGCAATCCTTTTCCCCAGAAGGAAATGTCGAATACCAGAGGGCATGGGCGTGGTCATTCAGTGCATTCAGAATGTATTCAGACCCCTGCACTTTTTCCACATTTTGTTACGTTACAGGCTTATTTTAAAATGGATTAAACTCATTTTTTTAAATCATCAATCTACACACAATACCCCAGAATGAAGAAGCAAAAACAGGTGTTTAGAAATGTTTGCAAAGTAATTAAGTATAAATAACTGAAATATCACATTTACATAAGTATTCAGACCCTTTGCTGTGACTCAACATTGAGCTTAGGTTCATCCTGTTTCCATTGATTATCCTTGAGATGTTTCTACAACTTGATTGGTCCACCAGTGGTAAATTAAATTGATTGGACATGATTTGGAAAGGCACACACCTGTCTATATAAGGTCCCACAGTTGACAGTGCATGTCAGAACAAAAACCAAGCAGTGAAGACGAAGGAATTGTCCGTAGACCTCTGAGACAGGATTGTGTTGAGACACAGATCTGGGGAAGGGTATAAAACAATGTCTGCAGCATTGCAGATCCTGAAGAGCACAGTGGCCTCCGTCATTCTTAAATGGAAGAACTTTGGAACCACCAGGACTCTTCATAGAGCTGGCCGCCCGGCCAAACTGATCAATCGGGGGAGAAGGGCCTTGGTCAGGGAGGTGACCATGAACCCAATGGTCACTCTGACAGAGCTCCAGAGTTCCTCTGTGGAACCTTCCAGAAGGACAACTATATCTGCAACACTCCACCAATCAGGCCTTTATGATAGAGTGGCCAGATGGAAGCCACTCCTCAGTAAAAGGCACATGACAGCCCGCTTGGAGTTTGCCAAAAGGCATGAGAAACAAGATTCTCTGGTCTGATGAAACCAAGATTGAACTCTTTGGCCTGAATGCCAAGCGTCATGTCTGGAGGAAACCAGGCACCGCTCATCACCCGTCCAATTCCATACCTACGGTGAAGCATGGTGGTGGCAGCATCATGCTGTGGGGATGTTTTTCAGCGGCAGGAACTGGGAGACTAGTCAGGATCGAGGGAAAAATGAACGGAGCAAAGTAGAGAGATCCTTGATGAAAACCTGCTCCAGAGGGTTCAGGACCTCAGATTGGGGCGGAGGTTCACCTTCTAACAGGACAACGACCCTAAGAACATAGCCAAGACAACGCAGGAGTGGCTTCATGACAAGTCTGTGAATGTCCTTGAGTGGCCCAGCCAGAACCCGATCGAACATCTCTGAAAATAGCTGTACATCGACGCTCCCCATCCAACCTGACAGAGCTTGAGAGGATCTGCAGAGAAGAATGGGAGAAATTACCCAAATACAGGTGTGCCAAGCTTGTAGCATCATACCCAAGAAGACTTGAGGCTGTAATCGCTGCCAAAGGTGCCTCAACAAAGTACTGAGTAAAGGGTCTGAATACTTATGTAAATGTGATATTTCAGTTATTTCTTTTCAATTACTTTGCAAACATTTCTAAACCCCTGTTTTCACTTGTTTATTATGAGGTATTGTGTGTAGATTGATGATTAAAAAAAATGAATTTAATCCATTTTAGAATAAGGCTGCAGTGTAACAAATTGTGGAAAAAGTGAAGGGGTCTGAATGCACTGGACTGAGGTACAGTGAAATGCATTTCTGTTCACAGTTCAGTACAAGTATCACGACACATAAGCACTTGGTTACATATTAAATAAGCATCTCCGATACAGTACAAGTGTACGGCAGCAGTACACAGAGCCAGTGTATGGAGTCGTCTGGGCAAGTAGAAGCAGCAATGTTTAAAGGTAGATAGACACAAAATGCTGGAGTAACTCAGTGGGACCGGCAGCGTCTCCGGAGAGAAGGAACGGGTGATCTTTTGGGTCGACACCTTTCTTCAACAATGTTGAAAGGTATATTGCTGGACATTGAACTGGCCAGGAATGAGAGCTGGGACCATGTGCAGGCAGTTGCCCAGTTTAATTTTCAGCACGGGTGGGATTAATTGCCGCATTCAGCTGTCTAAGCCAAGTCAATTTGTAAATTGGGGATTGATAGATTCTTGATTAGTACAGGTGTCGGGTTATGGGGAGAAGGTAGGAGAATGGGGTTAGGAGGGGATGATAGATCAGCCATGATTGAATAGCGGAATGGACTTGATGGGCCGAATGGCCTAATTCTGCTCCGAGATCTTATGAAGGTAGGACGTGGTGGGTTGATGGACCTATTGCCATGTTGTATTAATATTCTGTGTACTTTACTGTCAGAGTTAATCTCACAGCAGCCGTTGCTATTGTAAACTGAGGTACAAGGCAAAGTTGGGGGGAGTTTGTAGACAACCTCACGGAAACTTCAGACCCCCTGTGGTTGGAATCTTTGTCATCAAGCAGTTACCCGGTTTGTAGGTGACGTTTGGTTTGGGCGTTTCATTCATAACTCGTGTTAGTGTCCCAGAACTATAGGTCCTGGTTTGAATGTAAATGTGAGATGGGAAGTTTAGAAATTGAGCCGAGAAAGGCTTTAGACTAAACAAGGATATTAATGGAATGAAAAATCAAACTGAAAGAAATCTAAAATGCAGCAAGTCGGGCAACATTGTGGAGAGAGTGTTATCACTGTTATGTCTTCATCTTCTGCAGTGTTGCAGAAACAAACCATGAGTTTCTCCCCACACATGATGCCAGATTTGAGTTTCCAGTACTTTGTGTTAATGTAGATCTGGCCTCTCCATTACATCAGGACATGGAGACTTTGGAGAGGGTGCAGAAGAGGTTTACCAGAATAATGCCAGAATTACAGGGTATCGGGTATAAGGACAGCGTGTAAGGAAGAACTGCAGATACTGGGTTAAATCAAAGGTCGACACAAAATGCTGGAGTAACTCAGCAGATGAGGCAGCATCTCTGAAGAGAAGGAATGGGCGACTTTTCGGGTCGAGACCCTTCTTCAGACTGATGTCAGGGGTCAAGGCGGGACAAAGATAGAATCTAGTCGGAGACTGTAAGACTAGTGGGAGAACTGGGAAGGGGATGGAAAGAGAAAGCAAAGGCTATCTGAAGTTAGAGAAGTCAATGTTAACCCATGCGGAATATGAGGAGCTGTTCCTCCAATTTGCGCTGGGCCTCACTCTGACAATGGAGGAGGCCTTGGACAGAAAGGTCACATTGGGAATGGGAGGGGGGGTTCAAGTGCTGAGCCACCGGGAGATCAGGTTCGTTAAGATGGACTGAGCGGAGGTGTTAAGCTAAACGATCGCCAAGCCTGCGCTTGGTCTTGCCGATGTAGAGAAGTTGACACCTGGTAGATGAGGTTGGAGGAGGTGCAGGTGAACCTCTGCCTCACCTGGAAAGATTGTTTGGGTCCTTGGATGGAGTTGAAGGGGGAGGTAAAGGGACAGGTGTTGCATCTCCTGCATTGCAGGGGAAAGTACCGGGGGGGGGGGGGGGGGGGTTTTGGTGGGAAATAATGAATGGGAGGTTGGACAAACTTGGATCATTTTCTCTGGAAAGTCAGAGCCTGCGGGGAGATGGCCACAGATAATATGACCATCCGTCTCATTAGATTCATCACGGTGGCGCAGCGGTAGTCACTGCCTCACAGCACCAGAGACCCAGGTTCAATCCTGACTACGGTGCTGTCTGTACGGAGTATGCACATTCTCCCCGTGACCTGTGTGGGTTTTCTCTGGGTGCTCCGGTTTCCTCCCACACTACAAAGACGTGCAGGTTTGTAGGATAAGTGGCTTCGGTAAAATTGTAAATTGTCCCTAGTGTGTAGAGGATAGTGTTAGTGTGCGGGGATCGCTGGTCGTCCCGGACTGAAGGGCCTGTTTCCGCGCTGTATCTCTAAACTAAACTAAGCTGTGCTGTTCTTGCAGCAATTTGCCTGCAATGGCACTGTGATCGAACATCCAGAGTACGGGGAGGTGATCCAGCTGCAAGGAGACCAGCGCAAAAACATCTGCAAGTTTCTGGTGGAGGTAATAACTGCTTCACAAAACTACATACCTGTCGCTGTTGCCTCCGTGCAATGTACACTTTGACCTGTCAATGGAAGTCATCTTGTAACGGATTTCTACGCTCTTAAAATGGCGAATGCAGCTCCACGGTCAATTGTCCAGCAACTTGTCCTTAAATCACAAGAGCCCACATGATCCCCCACCGCTGGCCGTGCTGGCTCGAAGGGCCAAATGGCCTCCTCCTGCACCTATTTTCTATGTTTCTATGTTAAGTCCCCCTGAAAATGTGGGGCCTAGGCTGGGTGAGGCAGTGGGGCTTCCATGCCGATCGGCGGGTTGAATTTGTCACCTCTGTCCGGGGCTCCGGAACTCTGGCACGGCTGGAGTGGCAGATCCGGTCCCAACGCCGACTTTGCCGGTTATCCCAGTTACTCGGCAGCCTAGTTGGACCATCCCAGTTCCGTTGGAGTCCTCGCGGAGGCGCCTGGCAAATCGGTTCGTCCATAAAGGCTCTTGGAACCAAGAGCGCTGGAAAATCGGTGGTGGACGTGTACTTTAATGGAGACACAACGAACTGCTGATGCTGGAATCCTGAGTCATGGTTCTGGTTTGCTAACGAAGTCACACAATCCCTTAAAACATCACCTATCCATGTTCTCCAGAGATGTTGCCGAACCTGCTGAGTTACTCCAGCATTTTGTCTATGTGTATGTGTGTGTGTGTGTGGGTTTTCTCCGGAAACTCCGGTTTCCTCCCACATTCCAGAGACGTGCAGGTTTGTAGGTTAATTGGCTGGATGAAAGTGTAAATTGTCCCGAGTGCGTAGGGTAGTGTTGATGTGCGGGGATCGCTGGACGGCGCGGATTCTGTTGTCCGCGCCGTATCACTAAATTAAATTAATCCAATATCTAGTCCACCAACGCCTTGTGGACCTGGGTTGTGAATTCCCTCCCTCTCGCCCCCAGGAGGTGGTGAATGGCCCGGTGAGTGGTTTGGGTGACTTTGAGCAAGGATGGGTGTTGTGTTGACGGCATTGGCTCTGCTTTTGCCTTGTTCCACATATCTGGGCGGGTGCCCAACCCAAGCGATTATTTGCATGCTCGGCACAGGAGCAGATCGACCGTTGCCCCACCCTACTCCTTCAACAATATTTCTTTAATTATGAACTGGTACTAAACGTTATTCCCATCTCATGTCCGCATTAACCAACCTGATCTCCCGGTGGCTCAGCACTTCAACCCCCCCTCCCATTCCGAATCTAACCTCTCTGTCCAGGGCCTCCTCCATGGCCAGAATGAGCGCCACCGGAAATTGGAAGAGCAGCACCTCATATTCTGCTTGGGCAGTCTGCACCCTAGCGGCATGAACATTGAATTCTCCAATTTCTGGTAGTCTTTGCTGTCTCCTCCCCTTCTCAGCTCTCCCTCAGCCCTCTGGCTCCTCCTCTTCCTTTCTCCTTTCTGCTCCTCGCCCACCCTACATCAGTCTGAAGATGGGTTTCGGCCCGAAACGTTGCCTATTTCCTTCGCTCCGTAGATGCTGCTGCACCCGCTGAGTTTCTACAGCACTTTTGTCTACGTCCCCTTATGTATCTGTCCACTGTAAACGGCTCCATTGTAATCGCATTTTGTCTTTCCGTTGAGTGCATAGCACGCAACAGAAGCTTTTCACTCTGCCTCTGTACACGTGACAATAAACCCCAGTCAACTGGGAAGAATGTGGGATGTTGTTATGTTACTAAAGCTGCCGTTTCATTTGACCTGCAGGTTGGCATTGTGAAGGAGGAGCAACTCAAAGTCCATGGATTCTAATTGACGCCATCTCCTCCCCCCCCCCCCCCCCTGCCTGCACCCCCCCCTGCCCGCACCCCCCCCCCCCCCTGCCCGCACTCCCCCCCCCCCCCCCCCCCCGCCCGCACCCCCTGCCCGACAATGCTCGGCTCTGACTTGTGGACTGTGTTTGATGAGAGGAGGCCTGTATGGTGGCACCTGAGCTGCAGAATGGGCAGTTCAGCCTCTGCAGCCTCCGCAGCAAGCTCTCTACATTTGCCTTTGTCCCAGTTAACCTTTAACATGTTTTGTACTGTTTGTACTCCCTTTTAAAAGCACATGTTAGAACCCTTCTTGTACTTCCTTTTTGTATAATGTATAATAATAAAACCCTCCTGAGAATCCTGTTCTGACACATGCATGAGAGGAATAGATCAGCTAGATACATGCCCAGAGTAGGGGAATCGGGCACCAGAGCACATAGGTTCGAGGTGAAGGGGAAAAGATTAAATAGGAATCTGAGAGGTAACTTTATTTACACAAAGGGTGGCGTGTGTATGGAACGAGCTGCCAGAGGAGGTAGTTGAGGCTGGGAATATCCCAACGTTGAAGAAACTGTTAGACAGGTACATGGATAGGACAGGTTTGGAGGGATATGGACCAAACACAAGCTGGTGGGACTAGTGTAGCTGGGACATGTTGGGCCGATGGGCCTGTTTCCACACTCTGTGCCTTGGGCATCCTTATCATGAAGACACGGGAGGAGGTGGGTTGTGTGAGGCTAATCATTGGAGAATATTATTTTATCCCAGATCACATCCCTATTGTCATTGCAAAATATCCCATTGTACCCGTGTTTAAGAAGGAACTGCAGATGCTGGAAAAATCGAAGGTAACCAAAAATGCTGGAGAAACTCAGCGGGTGAGGCAGCATCGATGGAGCGAAGGAATAGGTGTGACGGTCACCTATTCAGCAAAACAGCGCCTATTATTTTGCTCCATAGATGCTGCCTCACCCGCTGAGTTTCTCCAGCATTTTTGTCTACCATTGTACCAGTGGTGGTGTCAATGGTGATGCCAATTCATTATATTTAAGAGTGGCACGGTGGTGCAGCGGTAGAGTTGCTGCCTCAGTGGCAGAAACCTGGCTTTGATCCCGGTACTGTTTGAAGTTCTCCCGGTGACCACATGGGTTTATTCCAGGTGCTCCGGCTTCCTCCCACACTCCAAAGACGTACAGGTTTGTAGGTTAATTGGCTTCGGTAAAATTGTAAATTGTCCCCAGTGTGTGTAGGATAGTTCTGGTGTGCGGGGATCGCTGGTCGGCGCGGACTCGGTGGGTTGAAGGGTCATGTTTACCGAGAGCTACAATGAAACTCTCTCAAATCATCTAGTGTTAGAACTGGCTCGGGCCACTATCCATTGGTTTGTACAGCTTGAGGTTGCAAGAGGCTGCCAATGCTGGAATCTGGAGCGTTCAAACTGCTGCATGAGCTCAGTAGGTTAAGCATTATCTGTGGGGTCAAAAGGGGTTGGCCTGGGACCCTGTATTCAAGATTCAAGAGAGTTTGTTGTCATGTGTCCCAGATAGGACAATGAAATTCTTGCTTTGCTTCAGCACAACAGAATATAGAAGGCATGAATACAGAACAGATTAGTGTGTCCATATACCATTGTATAAATATATACACACATGAATAAATAAACTGATAAAGTACAAATAAACTGATATTTTATAGATCAGGACTGAGTGTAGATCCTCGGTAGATAGAAGTGAGAGGGAGGGTGGGTGATGGGTGGAAACTGATATTTTGTGGGGTGAGGGGACTGATGAATTGTAATGTTTATGTTGGCCTAAAATAGGACACCTTGAAAGTGTGCTCTGTGATGTTCAAAGGAAAGACTCTGAACTCTTGAAGTGAAGTGGGGGGAAGGACCAAAGGGCAGATTAGTCCATTGGAGCCAAGTGGAGGGTAGGGGTTGGAACCAGGTTGGGGAAGGATGATGGATTGTCGGGGGGGGGGGGGGGGGGGGGAGAGAGAGGGGGGGGGAGGGTAGAGGGGGGGGGGAAGAGAGGGAGAGAGAGAGATCCTTGGGTCAGTCAGTGGGATGGAAACGGAGGGGGGGAGAGATAGTCATCAGGAAATGGGGCGTTCAATCTGATTTACCGTGGGGTTGTGGGCTGTTTGAGTTTGGCCTGAGTCGGTGTGGCAGTGAAGGAGGCCGGTGTGGGAATCGAGAGGTGACCAGAGATCAAGATGCCCATTGGAAAGTGAGAACACGGGTGCTCTGGGTCCGTGCTTGGTCTCGCTGACGTTGAGGAGCCCTCGGCATGAAACAGAAACATAGAAAATAGGTGCAGGAGGAGGCCATTCAGCCCTTCGAGCCAGCACCGCCATTCGTTGTGATCATGGCTGATCGTCCCCTATCAATAACCCGTGCCTGCCTTCTCCCCATATCCCTTGACTCCACTAGCCCCTAGAGCTCTATCTAACTCTCTCTTAAATCCATCCATTGACTTGGCCTCCACTGCCCTCTGTGGCAGGAAATTCCATAAATTCACAACTCTGGGTGAAAAAGTTTTTTCTCACCTCAGTCTTAAATGGCCTCCCCTTTATTTTAAGACTGTGGCCCCTGGTTCCGGACTCGCCCCACATTGGGAACATTTTTCCAGCATCTAGCTTGTCCAGTCCTTTTATAATATTATATGTTTCTATAAGACCCCCCCCCCCCCATCCCTTCATCCTTCTAAACTCCAGTGAATACAAGCCTAGTCTTTTCAATCTTTCCTCATATGACAGTCCCGCCATCCCGGGGATCAATCTCGTGGACCTATGCTGCACTGCCTCAATCACAAGGATGTCCTTCCTCAAATTCGGAGACCAAAACTGTACGCAATACTCCAGATGTGGTCTCACCAGAGCACTATACAGCCCTGAGTGACCAATGCAACAGTCAAGGTTGGCGAAGGTGCAGGTGAACCTGGAAGACCTCTACAGGTAATTGGATGGAGGTGAGGGAAGAAGTACGTTGCAGGGGCAAGTAGTGATGCCATGGGTGGATGCGTGGACCAGGGCTGGAGGGGCGGTTGTGGTTGGGTCCTTTTGGAGGAAGTGGTGAAGGTTGCAGTGTTGCATGCGGAGCTGCAGTTTGTTCCGCATGGTCCAACGCTGATGGTGAGGAGCAGTTTGTTTAATTCCCTCCAATACAGTTAATCAAACTTTACAGCTTTCTTAACTCACAACTGTGACACGTTTTACAAGCCTGGGCCTTTGGCGCTGTGAGGCAGCAACTCTACTGCTGTGCCACCCATGTCTTCCAGAGATGCTACCTGACACTCTGAGATACTTAGCACTTTGTGGTTACTGAGTACAGGAGTTGGGACGTTACATTACAACGAAACAAGAAGATGTACAGTCACGGCAGATGTGCGGCGTGGTGGTGCAGCAGTAGAGTTGCTGCCTTACAACACTTCACAGCGCCACAGACCTGGGTTTGTTCCTGACTACGGGTGCTGTCTGTGTGGAGTTTGCATTCGCCTCGTGACCTCCGAGATCTTCGGTTTTCTCCCACGCTCGAAAGACTTGTAGGTTGATTGGCCTGATAAATGTAAATTGTCCCGAGTGTGTGCAGGATAGTGCCAATGTGGGGGGCTCACTGATCGATGGGCCGAAGGGCCTGTTTCCGCAATGTGTGTCTAAACTAAACTAAGATGGTACAATCGCAGTTGGATCGTGGTTGTGTGCAGTTTATAGGAAAAATGATAAAAACCAGAGAGGATACAGAAAATGTTGACACGGGTGTTGGTGGAATCGGGGGCCTTGAGTTATGAGGAGGCTGTAGGCGGGGATTGTTTTCCCTGAAACAGGTTTATAAAATCACAGTCTTTTTCCCAGGGGTAGGGGTGCATTATAGGGCACAGGCAGGCTTAATGTGAGAGGGGAAAGATTTAAATGGCAAAGCCATCAGCATAATCAAGGATGAGTTACACCCTGGTCACTCCCTCTTCTCCCCTCTCCCATCGGGCAATGGGTGTGAAACGCACACCTCCAGATTCAGGGACAGTTTCTCCCCAGCTGTTATCAGGCAACTGAATCATCCTACCACAACTAGAGAGCAAGCAGTGCTGAACTACTATCTACCTCATTGGTGACCATCCTTGATCAGACTTCACTGGCTTTATCTTGCAGTAAGCGTTATACACTGTGCACGGCTCAATTGTAATCCTGTATTGTCTTTCCGCTGACTGGTTAGCATGCAACAAAAGCTTTCCACTGTACCTCGGTACACGTGACAATAAACTGAACTCTGTAACTCCCAGCTTGTCCATTTAGAAACCTTGTTATTGTTTTGATGTAATGAGGAGGTAGCCATGATCCCAGGGTCCTCGCTGCCCAGCGACCATAAAACAAATGCGGGATTGGTCAATTTGCGTCCGACCTCAATGTCAAACGTACATTGATCGGACAATTACTACTCGGAAAATTGGACGTTTTTCGCATATTTTTTAAAAATGTGCAGGTTTTGGTGTCGACGAGTTTCAGGTGTCAGGTGTGATTTATATAATATTTTAACACAATATGTTAAACATTCAGGTAGTTCTGTGAGTTGGGTCACGAACTTGAAGGAAATAGCTCCTCGGCCCACAGCCTATTTGTGCATTATCTCTGTAGCGACAGATTTTCATATCTTTCAGGTAATTAGCACCCTAGCCGCTAACTGGATGAGAATGGTTGAAGGGGGTGTTTTCGAAACGCATGCGAGCTCACTCACAGAGACCTTCAGAACTTCTTCACAGATTCAAAACACAGTCTTTTGATGAATAAATGCTTTATTGTCGATAGAAAATAGTAAGATACGTCCAAATTTCTTCCAACTCGTTACTACAATCTTCATCGAACTCCAGCTTATTACTTTAAACATTAGAAAACTCCTCGTGTCTCTGTAACACTGGCATGGTCTCCTTTAAAACTCCCATGATCTGGCATGGTCCCGCATGTGGCCCGCATGGTCAAAGGGTTAACCTTCTTCCCGCGCTCTCCAAACGACACTAAAAACATGGCCAGAGTGAGCAACACCGGAAATTGGAGGAACAGCACCTCATATTCCGCTTGGGGAGTCTGCATCCTGGGGGCATGAACATGGAATTCTCCCAATTTTGTTAGTCCTTGCTATCTCCTCCCATCCCTCAGCCCTCCTGCTGTCTCCTCCCATCCCCCAGCCTTCGAGCTCCTCCTCCTTTTTCCTTCCTTCTCCCCCCCCCCCCCCACCCCCGATCAGTCTGAAGAAGGGTTTCGGCCCGAAACGTTGCCTATTTCCTTCGCTCCATAGACGCTGCTGCACCCGCTGAGTTTCTCCAGCCTTTTTGTCTACCTTCGATTTTCCAGCATCTGCAGTTCCTTCTTAAACACTAAAAACTAAACTTCTGCGCAAGCATCTTAGCTCCAAACACGCCCAAAAACTCGTCATAAATCCCACCCACATTATAACGGGCAGTCTAAAATTTAAAGGCACATGCCATCCTCAATGACATGCAAAACAGGCCAAATGGCCACTACAATCTGTGTCTAGTACCTCTGTGCTATCCCAGGCCTCCAGTCATTGTTCCCCTTCATCTCCGTCAGTCCCACAATGTTCTTCAGCTGCAGCTCGTGTCAACACCACAACCACATACTTATCTATAAAACATACACTTTTTTAAGATAGAAAAGCAGATGATTCCAAATACAAGTGTTGGTCATTTCAATCAGGAAAGTTAGTATTTGAACTGGACAGAGGTGCCGATGTCTGCGATCCCATTTTTCTGCTCCCAGAAAGGAAATCATTTGGAAACGACTGAAGATTTTACATAACAAGGCCATTCGGCCCAATCCCGCTCCATGTGATGTAAATGCTCGGAACTAACGTCATCTTTTATTCCAGTTCCCCCCAAATGGAGGATTTTGCTGTCTTGTAAGCCTGGGATGTCAGGACTTTCATATGAAGAAAGACTGGATAGACTCGGCTTGTACTCGCTAGAATTTAGAAGATTGAGGGGGGATCTTATAGAAACGTACAAAATTCTTACGGGGTTGGACAGGCTAGATGCAGGAAGATTGTTCCCGATGTTGGGGAAGTCCAGAACAAGGGGTCACAGTTTATGGATAAGGGGGAAGTCTTTTAGGACCGAGATGAGAAAAACATTTTTCACACAGAGAGTGGTGAATCTGTGGAATTCTCTGCCACAGAAGGTAGTTGAGGCCAGTTCATTGGCTATATTTAAGAGGGAGTTAGATGTGGCCCTTGTGGCTAAAGGGATCAGGGGGTATGGAGAGAAGGCAGGTACAGGATACTGAGTTGGATGATCAGCCATGATCATATTGAATGGCGGTGCAGGCTCGAAGGGCCGAATGGCCTACTCCTGCACCTATTTTCTATGTTTCTATGTAGAACACTCTGGGAGACGTACTGAACTAAACACACCAGGAACTCAGCGGGTCAGGCGGCATCTATGGAGGGAATGGTCCGACAATGTTTCGGGGAATGCTCTGTGTTCTGTTTCACAGAAACATGGCTCACCCACAGCTCCCCAGACACAGCGGTCCAGCCTGAAGGGTTCTCCATCCATCGCATGGACCGTACACTGGCCTCTGGGAAAGGGAGAGGAGGGGGCGTCTGCCTCATGGTCAACTCTGCGTGGTGCTCAGACATGGCAGTCCTGTCCAACTCCTGCTCTCCACACCTGGAACAACTGGCGGTGAAGTGCCGTCCCTTCTATCTCCCGAGGGAATTCACCTCCATCATGCTGACCACGGTCTACATCCCACCCCAGGCAGACGTCCGTCTGGCACTGGAGGAGCTGCAGGCCATGGTCAACAAACACCAGACGTCTTACGCCGAGGCATTTACCACCATTGCTGGGGACTTCAATAAAGCCAAACTGAAGAAATCGCTCACAAACTTCCATCAACATGTCTCCTGCTGCACCAGAGGACCTAACACCCTCGACCACTGCTACACCACCATCAAGAATGCCTATCGTTCTATCCCTCGCCCTCACTTCGGCAAGTCCAACCATACCGCGGTGCTGCTTCTTCCTGCCTACAGGCAGCAATTGAAGAGCCCACCCCCAGAAGTGAGGACAGCACAGAGCTGGTCGGGGGGGGGGGGGGGGCAGAAGAACAACTCCAGGACTGTTTGGAGTCTGTAGACTGGGAAATGTTCAAGGACTCGGCAACGGACCTGAACGAATGCGCCACAGTCGTTACAGACTTCGTAAAGAAATGTGTGGAGGACTGCATCCCTACAGAAACCTTCTGAGTGTTTCCTAACTAGAAGCCTTGGATGAACTTTGAGATCCGCACTGTTCTGAAGACCAGACACCGGGCATTCATGTCCGCAGACACAGAGGTCTACAAGATGTCCAGATACGACCTTGGTAAGGCCATCAAAAAGGCCAAAAGGGACTTCTGCTCCAAACTGGAGGATGAGACAGATGTTCGGCAGCTGTGGCAGGGTCTGAATGCAATCACTTCCTACAAGGCGAAATCAGGAGGCAGCTCGAATGTCGGTGAAACATCACTCCCTGACGAGCTCAATGCGTTTTACGCACGCTTTGACAGGGAGAATACTGATGTGCCTTCCAGAGCCCCCATTCGCTGTGATGGCATTTCAGTCTCAGTCACAGAGGCCGACGTCAGGAAATCCTTCAGAGGGGTGAACCCCCGAAAAGCTCCTGGACCTGATGACATACCCGGTCGTGTTCTAAAAACCTGTGCGGACCAACTGGCTGGAGTTTGTACGGACATTTTCAACCTCTCACTTCTGAGGTCTGAGGTTCCCACCTGCTTTAAAAGGGCATCAATTATACCGGAGCCCAAGAAGAGCAAGGTGACATGCCTCAATGACTATCGACCAGTGGCACTAACGTCTGTGGTGATGAAGTGCTTTGAGAGGTTGATTATGACGCAAATCAACTCATACCACAAAACACCTGGACCCACTGCAGTTCGCTTACCTCCACAACAGATCAACGGTGGATGCGATCTCGCTGGCCCTCCACTCCGCTCTGGACCACTTGGACAACAAAAACTCATATGTCAGGCTGTTATTCATTGATTACAGCTCGGCATTCAACACAATCATCCCCTCCAAGCTGGTTACCAAACTCGCAGAACTGGGTCTCTGCGCATCCCTCTGCAACTGGATCCTTGACTTCCTCATTCACAGACCACAGTCTGTTCGTATTGGTGGAAATGTGTCAGCCTTGGTAACAATCAGCACGGGAGCACCTCAAGGCTGCGTGCTCAGCCCCCTGCTGTACTCCCTCTATACTCAAGACTACGTAGCCAGTCACAGTGCGAACTCCATCATCAAGTTCGCTGACGACACCACTGTTGTGGGGCGTATCACTGATGGGGATGAGTCCGAGTATAGAAGAGAGATCGAGCAACTGTCCATATGGTGCCAGCGCAATAACCTGGCCCTCAACACCAGCAAAACCAAGGAACTGATTGTGGACTTTGGAAGGAGTAGGAGGGGGACCCACAGCCCCATTTATATCAACGGGTCGATGGTTGAAAGGGTCAAGAGCTTCAAATTCCTGGGCGTGCATTTTTATGAAGATCTCTCCTGGTCCAAGAACACTGATGCAATTACAAAGAAAGCACATCAGCGCCTCTACTTCCTGAGAAGATTATGGAGAATCGGTTTGTCAAGGAGGACTCTCTCTAACTTCTACAGGTGCACAGTCGAGAGCATGCTGACCGGTTGCATCGTGGCTTGGTTCGGCAACTTAAGCGCCCAGGAGCGGAAAAGGCTGCATAAAGTTGTAAACACTGCCCAGTCCATCATCGGCTCTGACCTTCCTACCATCGAGGGGATCTATCGTAGTCGCTGCCTCAAAAAGGCAGCCAGCATCATCAAGGACCCACACCATCCTGGCCACTCACTCATATCCCCGCTACCTTCAGGTCGAAGGTACAGGAGCCTGAAGACTGCAACAACCAGGTTCAGGAATAACTACTTCCCCACAGCCATCAACAGACTATTAAACTCAACTCAAACAAAAATCTGAACTTTAATAACCTATTGCACTTTATTTGCTTATTTATGTGTGTGTGTATATATATTCAATGGTATATGGACACACTGATCTATTCTGTATTTATTCATGCCTACTATATTCTGTTGTGCTGAAGCAAAGAATTTCATTGTCCTATCTGGGACACATGACAATAAACTCTCTTGAATCTTGAATCTTGGGTCGGGACCCTTCTTCAGACTGATGATTGAAAGAGATCGAGGGATGTAATAATTAGTGAGTAGGGAGGAACTGCAGATGCTGGATTATACCAAAGGTAGGCAACAAGTCTTGGAGTAACTCAGCGGGTCAGGCAGCGTCTCTGGAGAAAAAAACATGGGTGATGTTTTGGGTCCGAAGAAGGGTTCACCCATCCATTTCTCCAGAGATGCTGCCTGAACCGCTGAGTGGTCATAGAAAGATAGAAAATAGGTGCAGGAGTAGGCCATTCGGCCCATCGAGCCGGCACTGCCATCCAATATGATCATGGCTGCTCATCGGTACATGGCTGTACCCCGTTCTTACTTTCTCCCCATATCCCCTGATTCAGTTAGCCCTAAGAGTTATATCTAGCTCTCTCTTGAATACATCCAGTGAATTGGCCTCCACTGCCTTCTGTGGCAGAGAATTCCACAGATTCACAACTGTCCTGTAACGATTAGACTTCACACACACTGCTGTACTGTAGACGGGCACCAGGGGGAGCTTTGTGACTGCAGAATATGGACGAGGTGCACTAATTCAGAGCCCAGTAGATAAAACTGTTTGGAGGGGGTGAAACAGGAACATAGGACCTGCTGGATCTCCCAGTAGCTAAACATCTTAATTCCTCTTCCCATTCTGTCCTGGGCCTCCTCCATTGCCACTGGAAGAACTGCACCTTATATTCTGCTTAGGTAGCTTACACACAATGTTATGGACATTGATGTCTTCAATTTTGGGAAACTAACCAACCATACCCCCCCCCCCCCCTTCTACACTGTGCCCCACCTGGGTGTGCACACATTTCGCTCATATTACCACCTTCTCTTTGCCCTTTCCTCCCTACTTCCACGTATATCCCATCTCCTGGCTTCACATTTCATGCTCCGTCTCTCCTCATCTCACAGCCTTTGTCTTTTTTCCATCACTGGCCTTTGTCCATTCAACCCCCAACCTTGCCCCCCCTCACCAGTATCCACCTATCACTTGGACAGGCAGCATCTCTGGAGAGAAGGAATGGGTGACGTTTCTTCAGTCTGAAGAAGGGTCTCGACCCGAAACGTCACCCATTCCTTCTCCCCAGAGGTGCTGCCTGTCCCGCTGAGTTACTCCAGCATTTTGTGTCTACCTTCAATTTAAACCAGCATCTGCAGTTCCTTCCTCCACCTATCACTTGCCTGGCATTGTCCTGACCCCACCTCTTTCAGCTGTTTATTCCCCCCCCCCCCCCCCCCATACAGTCTGAAGAAGGGTCTCAACCTTCCGGGCGTGCTGAGTTGCTCCAGCACTCTCTGTCTATCTTTCTTAACCAGCGTCTCTAGTTACTTGTGTCAACATAGGAAATGGAGCAGCAGTTGCCACGTTAGATGGTGAAATGTTGCGCGCAGCTGGGAGAAGCACTCTGTACTCTTTACAAATTGCCATTGGATCTTAACATCCATCTTAGGGGACAAAGGCATTAAGTTTAATGTGCTGGAAAGGCTGCAGAGAAGATTTACGAGGATGTTACCAGGACCCGAGGGCCTGAGCTACGGGGAGAGGTTGGGCAGGTTAGGACTTTATTCGTTGGAGCGCAGATGAGAGGTGATCTTGTCGATAGGGTAGATACAGAGTCAGGTATCCAGAGTGGAGGAATTAAGAACCAGAGGACATGGATTTAAGGTGAAAGAGGAATCTGAGGGGCAACCTTTTCACACAGAGGGTGGTGGGTTTATGGAATTAGGTGCTAGAGAAGGTAGTTGAGGCAGAGACTGTAACAACAAAGACATTTGGACAGGTACTTGGATAGGAAAGGTTTAGAGGGAGATGGGCCAAATATGGGCAGGTGGGACTAATGTAGATGGGGCACATTGGTCGGCGTAAGCAAGTTGGGCCAATGGGCCTGTTTCTGTGCTGTATGAGTCTTTGATTCCATGACTGTGACTCTGTGTCTCTGTGTCTCTGTGACTCTGTGCCTCTGTGTCTCTGTGTCTGTGTCTCTGTGTCTCTGTGACTCTGTGTCTCTGTGACTCTGTGTCTCTGTGTCTCTGTGTCTCTGTGTCTGTGTCTCTGTGTCTCTGTGTCTCTGTGACTCTGTGTCTCTGTGACTCTGTGTCTCTGTGTCTGTATCTCTGTATCTCCGTGTCTCCGTATCTCCGTGTCTCTGTGTCTCTGTATCTCTGTATCTCTGTGTCTCTGTGACTCTTTGTCTGTGTCTCTGTGACTCTGTGTCTCTATGTCTGTGTCTGTGTCTCTGTGTCTCTGTGACTCTGTGACTCCGTGTCTCTGTGTCTCTGTGTCTCTGTGACTCTGTGTCTCTGTGACTCTGTGTCTCTGTGTCTGTGTCTCTGTGTCTGTGTGTCTCTGTGTCTCTGTGTCTCTGTGTCTCTGTCCCTAGAACAGGTTTACAGGGTTATGAGCCAAGCGCAGGCAGTTGGGACTAGTGTAGATGAGCCATGTTGGTCGGTGTGGGCAAGTTGGGCCGAAGGGCCTGCTCTCACATCGTGTGACATTGTGGCCGACTAGGAAAAGGGGAGATGCAGCGAGACCTGGGTGTCATGGTACACCAGTCATTGAAAGTGGGCATGCAGGTGCAGCAGGCAGTGAAGAAAGCGAATGGTATGTTAGCTTTCATAGCAAAAGGATTTGAGTATAGGAGCAGGGAGGTTCTACTGCAGTTGTACAGGGTCTTGGTGAGACCACACCTGGAGTATTGCATACAGTTTTGGTCTCCAAATCTGAGGAAGGACATTATTGCCATAGAGGGAGTGCAGAGAAGGTTCACCAGACTGATTCCTGGGATGTCAGGACTGTCTTATGAAGAAAGACTGGATAGACTTGGTTTATACTCTCTAGAATTTAGGAGATTGAGAGGGGATCTTATAGAAACTTACAAAATTCTTAAGGGGTTGGACAGGCTAGATGCAGGAAGATTGCTCCCGATGTTGGGGAAGTCCAGGACAAGGGGTCACAGCTTAAGGATAAGGGGGAAATCCTTTAAAACCGAGATGAGAAGAACTTTTTTCACACAGAGAGTGGTGAATCTCTGGAACTCCCTGCCACAGAGGGTAGTCGAGGCCAGTTCATTGGCTATATTTAAGAGGGAGTTAGATGTGGCCCTTGTGGCTAAGGGGATCAGAGGGTATGGAGAGAAGGCAGGTACGGGATACTGAGTTGGATGATCAGCCATGATCATATTGAATGGCGGTGCAGGCTCGAAGGGCCGAATGGCCTACTCCTGCACCTAATTTCTATGTTTCTATGTTCCTATGTGACTCTTTGATTATGGCATCTGCATACTACTTTGAATGGATGCAGTTTGTCTTGGCTGCCCCAGGTAAGGTTGCTGGACTTTGAGGAGTGACCAGCTTCACTGACTTCCCCCAGGGATGGTCCACGTGTCCACGAGGAGATTAGTTTATCTTGGCATTGTTCGGCACGGGCATCATGGGTCAATGTCCTGTGCTGTCTTGTTTTATGTTCCAGAGTTTAACTTTCAGCCACCACCCAACTGAGATGTGACTTTCTCCCCCCCAGCACAATCATCAGATAATTACCTCCCTCCCATACTCTGTACAACACAACAGCCCTGAACTGGTTCATCAAGGTGCAGTCACTCCGTGCAGGTGTACCTGCAGATCTCCACCTATATCCATAAAGTTGAATTGTCCGGATGCCTTTTATCAAGTCTTTTATAAAATTAAAGTAGACACCCATTCTTACACAATGCACTGGTGAAATCAAAATAGTGAAACTCTGCTAATCTGAAATGCTCAATAATTTTAATTCACATTTAGATATTACAATAGACCAATAAGCCTTGTATGAATGAAGACCAGAGAATGGTCCCGATCTGAAATGCCGTCTGTCCATTCCCTCCACCGATGCTGCCTGACCTGCTGAGTTACTCCAGCATTTTGTGCTGTGCTCAATCTTAAAATGAACCTGGTAAGTTTCAGGTATGCCTGGGAAACAGAAGCAGCAAGTTACAGGGAGCACAGGAGCCTTGAGCACTGGTGGGTTTGTGCGTTAGTGAAGGTAGACTAAAATGCTGGAGAAACTCAGCGGGTGAGGCAGCATCTATGGAGCGAAGGAAATAGGCGACGTTTCGGGTCGAGACCCTTCTTCAGACATTAGTGCATTAGTGAGTTGGGTTACATTAGTGAGGTAGTGTGCATTAGTGAGCTAGTGTGCATTAGTGAGCTAGAGAGCATTAGAACACTGGTGGGTTAGGGATCATTAGTGGGGTAGAGTGCACCTTTAGGATGGTACTAGACCCACCATGAGGTAGAGGTGAGCCAGGTGTTGAACCATCGTGTTTCTGAATTCCCTGATAGAGGATAATCACAATGTTAACAGCTACTCCCTGGCTGTTAACACAGCCCACCACGGCCATGGGCCAGGTTCCCTTGTCACCCAGTCCCCTCGCTGGGCAAAGCCCTTTATTCGCCTCGGTGTGCTATTTCATACATTGGTCAAGCTGCACTGAATGGGACCCCTCTGAAGTTTGGGGTTGTAAAGGACATCGTGAGTGAGTGTGTCTTTCAGAGTCTCGGGGCCAAAGGTCTGTGCAAGCAAGTCTGTGCAGCAGCTTCTTTGACCACAGCACAATTAACAAATTGCCAGCAGTTAAGAAAGTCCCGATCTGAAACATCACCTATCCATGTTCTCCACAGATGCTGCCTGGCCCGCTGAGTTATGGTGCATCAGCATCTGTGGAGCTAAGGAAATAGGCAACGTTTTGGGCCGAAACTCTTCTGGAAATAGGCAACGTATCGGGCTGAAACCCGGAAGGGTTTCGGCCCGAAACGTTGCCTATTTCCTTAGCTCCATAGATGCTGCTGCACCCGCTGAGTTACTGCAGCACTCTGTGAAACATCACCTATCCATGTTCTCCACAGATGCTGCCTGACCCGCTGAGTTACTCCAGCACTCTGTGAAACGTCACCTATTCATGTTCTCCACAGATGCTGCCTGACCCGCTGAGTTACTCCAGCACTCTGTGGATTTTTGGATAGCTTTCTCTTGATTATGATAATCAAGGGACAAAGATAGGAAAGGAACAGTAAAATAATATAATAACATTATGGATATTTTGATCTTTAAAGTCCAAGGCAAATTCAGTTGAAATATTGTATGCGAAGATTTGCCGATGCATGCAAAATTAAATGGTGTTCTCCTCGTTGCTGCTCATTCCTCTGTGGTTATGAAAATATGTCCACCCTTTCCCAAAGATCCATGGTCTGCGGGGAATTACTGCAAACTTTCTTGTCTTGAAAATTTCTTGTCAAGTTCTAACTTGAGATTTGAACAATTTTCTTTCGCTGATGTCACTGTGAAATTTAAACTCTAACTACATGTCTTTCAAGTCTTTGTCTCGGGTGTAGCTGACAGTGACTGGGAGTGGCAGCTCCCCAGGCAAGAACAGCCTCGCTGTACACAGGTGCCCACTGCCTCTCCAATGAAGTTAAGTAATTACACAAGTGGGGATTAATGCTGACCTTATTATTGCCAAAAAAATCCCAGAAACTGCTGGCATCGTGCATTCTGTTGATTTTGAAAGTCGGGTACGCCCGTGAATCGGACTACTGAGTTTTCAAATCATTGATAACGTGCGTGAGCCTTCACCGAATTCTTACAATTATAGTATGGCGCAACACAAATGTGGATTTAAACCCAATTATGGGTTGGGTGAAGTGGGCGGGGGGCGGGGGGGGGGTGCGAGTACAGGTATATCTCCATTTTTTTTCTTTTTTTTTGCTTTCCTCTCTCATATCTTTATTCACTTTGGCCACACTATCTTGGTCGTCTAGGGATCCTATCTTTCCCCTTTTCACTTTTTCCCTCTCTTGTTCTGTTCCCTCATTTTCAGGTTGAAAAGGTCAAAATTGAAGCTGTATAATTTTACACGCCGAATGTTTCATTCTTGTACAATTGCTTCTAATAAAAATAATTTTTAAAAAAAATAATAAAGTGCGTGAGATTTAACATCATGACTAATTGGACTGCTCATACAATGAACAGGTGCAGGCATGGCCAACTGAATAGCCCCCAGCTGACCAGTATAACATTCCAGAGGATCACATTCACTGCTTCTCCCACCCCTCCTTAACCATCCCAGCTTCCCCTCACGTTTGCAGAAGCCTCTCTCCACTACTTTAGTCCAGTTTGTTATTGCCATGTGTACAGAGGTACAGTGGCAAGCTTTTTGTTGCATGCTAACCAGTCAGCAGAAAGACCTACATGGTTACAATCCAGCCATCCACAGCGCACAGATACAGGATAAATAGAATAACGTGTAGTGCAACATAAAGTCCAGTAAAGTCCGATTAAAGATAATCCGAGGGTCTCCAATGAGGGAGATGGGAGGTCAGGACTACTCTCTAGTTGGTGAAATGATGGTTCAGTTGCCCGATGACAGCTGGGAGGAAACTGTCCCACGTGGCATTTAGGCGACAACTTTCACATCAAATAAAGACACAGAGTGCTGGAGTCACTCTGGTGACATCTCTGGAGTACATGGGCAAGTGACGTTTTGGATCGAGACCCTTCTTCCCGCAGAAAGGTCCTGCCCCGAGACGTCACCTATTCATGCTCTTCGTAAATGCTGCCTGCCCTGCTGAGTTACTCCAGCACTTTGCGTCTTTTTTTGGTAAACCAGCACATGCAGTTCCCTGTGTGGAAACGTTCACGTTCTTGGTTTGTCACAGAATGGCTTGCAACTGTTGAGTTGCCGCTTTGTAGAGATCCCGGTGGCCACAGGGAATGTGGCCTCGGCGCATCTCACCAAGACTAACCCAGGCTGCCAACACTCTGCACTGATCCAGGGGCGGCCAGGTGTAGTTTGCACTGATCCAGGTGTAGTCTGCACTGATACAGGTGTGGCCAGGTGTAGTTTGCACTGATCCAGGTGTAGTCTGCACTGATCCAGGTGCGGCCAGGTGTAGTTTGCACTGATCCAGGTTTGGCCAGGTGTAGTTTGCACTGATCCAGGTTTGGCCAGGTGTAGTCTGCACTGGTCCAGGTTTGGCCAGGTGTAGTCTGCACTGATCCTGGTGCAGCCAGGTGTAGTCTGCACTGATCCTGGTGTAGTCTGCACTGATCCAGGTGCGGCCAGGTGTAGTTTGCACTGATCCAGGTGTACTCTGCACTGGGCCAGGTCAGTGTGGGAATGGGAGGGGTAGTTAAAGTGTTTAGCAACCGGGAGATCAGGTAGGTCGAAGCGGACTGAGCGGAGGTGTTCAGCGAAATGTTCGCCGAGCCCGCGCTTGGTCTCGCCGATGTACAGGAGTCAACAGCGGATACAGTAGATAAGGTTGGAGGAGGTGCAACCTGAAAGGTCTGTCGGGGTCCTTGGTCAGAGTTGAGGGTGGGGGGAAGTATAGGACTTCCACTGCAACACCTGTCCAAGTACCCCGACAGTCTTTTCACCCATTCCTTCTCTCTAGAGATGCTGCCTGTCCCGCTGAGTTACTCCAGCATTTTGTGTCTGTCTTCGATTTAAACCAGCGTCTGCCGTTCCTTCTTACACATCAGTGTTGGCGGCTCTGTGGGAGGGAGGAGTGGGCTCGGAAACAATGGATAAGGTGTTCGCCTCACCTGTGTTGTCCAATGTGCTCCGTTCATGGGAAGAAAGATCAGTGAATTGTGTAGCAACCTTCACCTCCCCATGGTAGAATGGTCACCACACAGAAGGCGGCCATTCAGGCAATGAGGCCGTCTCTTTACACAGAGGGTGGTGGGTGTATGGAACGAGGTCGTTGAGGCAGGGACTATCACAACATTTAAGAGACTTTTGGACTTTAGGTTCGTGGATAGGGTGTGAGGGGAAGGAGTGTGTGGGGGGGGGGGGGGGCGGACTATTGAATAGAAACATAGAAATTAGGTGCAGGAGTAGGCCATTCGGCCCTTCGAGCCTGCACCGCCATTCGATATGATCATGGCTGATCATCCAACTCAGTATCCCATCCCTGCCTTCTCTCCATACCCCCTGATCCCTTTAGCCACAAGGGCCACATCTAACTCCCTCTTAAATATAGCCAATGAACTGACCTCAACTACCTTCTGTGGCAGAGAATTCCAGAGATTCACCACTCTCTGTGTGAAAAATGATTTTATCATCTCGGTCCTAAAAGATTTCCCCCTTATCCTTAAACTGTGACCCCTAGTTCTAGACTTCCCCAACATCGGGAATAATCTTCCTGCATCTAGACTGTCCAACCCCTTAAGGATTTTGTAAGTTTCTATAAGATCCCCCCTCAGTCTTCTGAATTCCAGCGTGTACAAGCCGAGTCTAGCCAGTCTTTCTTCATATGAAAGTCCTGCCATCCCAGGAATCAGTCAGGAATCTAGTATCAGTAGGCCACTCGGCCCCTCGCGTTGACTCCATCAGAAATTGGAGTCGGAACCGGAGCCGAAGCTTGTACGTGAGGTAACGTGAGGATATCCCTCTGCTGTCGCTGGAACCTGGAACGCTGACACTCCGCGCGGGTTCGACATTGTGTTGGTTATCTTTGAAAGAAGGCCTTTCAAACGAGTCTGGGGAATGGTCTCATAGAAACATAGACAATAGGTACAGGACTGGGCCAATCGACCCTTCCAGCCAGCACCGCCATTCAATATGATCATAGCTGATCATCCTAAATCAGTACCCCGTTCCTGCTTTCTCCCCATATCCCTTGATTCCGTTAGCCCGAAGAGCTAAATCTAACTCTCTCTTGAAAACATCCAGTGAATTGTCCTCCACTGCCTTCTGTTGCAGAGAATTCCACAGATTCTCAACTCTCTGGGTGGAAACGTTTTTCCCCATCTCAGTCCTAAATGGCCGACCCCTTATTCTTAAACCGTGACCCCTGGTTCTGGACTCCCCCAACATGGGGAATATTTTTCCTGCATCTAGCCTGTCCAATCCTTTAAGAATGTTATATGTTTCGATAAGAGACCCTCTCATCCTGCTGAATTCCGGTGAATACAAGCCCAGTTGATCCAGTCTTTCATCTCGACTCGAAACTTCACATATTCCTTATCTCCAGAGATGTCGTCTGTCCCGCTGAGTTACTCCAGCATTTTGTGTCTATCTTCGGTGTAAACCTGCACCTGCAGTTCCCCACTGGGAGTGGGGTTGGCGCGGCTACTCCGGGTTAAGTCAGTAGGACAAGACTGCCGCTCACTCTGGGCGTGTCCCATGGGAAGCAGGTGGACCCATACCGCCCGCGGAGAGCAGCCTGTCCGGGTCCCCACGGCGCCAGGAGCGATTCACGCCCACAAGTTGGGCGGAGGTAGCGGGGCGGGACGGGACGGGACGGGCTATAAAGCGGGCTGCAGCGATGGGCGGGCGGGCAGCGCCGACTTACCACTAACTGCAACATCATGAGTTACCAGCAAAGATCCAGCGGCTCCAGAAGCTTTAGCTCGAAGAGTATGGGGGGCTACGGTGGCGGCGGTGGCGGCAGCCGCGGCAGCAGCAGCTTCTCCTCCCGCGGCTCCAGCTCCGGGATGGGCATGGGCGCCGGCTTCAGCCGCGGCTCCAGCTCCGGGATGAGCTTGGGCTTCGGCTCCGGCTCCAGCTCCGGGTTGGGCTTCGGCTCCGGCTCCGGCTCCAGCTCCAGTATGAGCTTTGCGATGAGTAGCTCCGGGATGGGCTCCGGCTCCGGACTCTTCAACAACGAGAAGCAGACGATGCAGGATTTGAACGACCGCCTTGCCCACTACCTGGACATGGTGCGCGCCCTGGAGAAGTCCAACTCCGAGCTGGAGATCCAGATCCGCACACACTCCGAGAAGCACGCCGCCGTCCAACGCGACTACAGCGCTTACTGGGTCACCATCAGCGGCCTGCGCGACCAGGTAACCGGGCGCCGGACCCCACCGGGGGGTGGGAGAGAGAGGGGGGGGGGGGCTCAGTTACTCAAGAAGGAGCTAAGGACAGAGAGACTGGGGAGGGGGCCAGGAGGGCGGAGGGAGGGGAGACTGTGAGAGAGTGGGGACGGGCGGGGGGGATGTGGGGAGGGAGGGTGGGCGAGGGGATGTGGGGAGGGAGTGTTGAGGGAGGGAGGGTGGGCGGGGGGGATGTGGGGAGGGTGGGCGAGGGGATGTGGGGAGGGTGGGCGAGGGGATGTGGGGAGGGGGTGTGGGAGGGGGTGTTGAGGCGCCGGGCCGGGCCGGGCAGGGACACGGACTAACCCACCAACCTGCTCCACACAGATCACCGACATGATCCTCGGCAACTCGGGCTACATGCTCCAGGTGGACAACTCCAAACTCGCAGCCGAGGACTTCAGAAGCAAGTGAGTGACCCCCACCCCGTCCAACCACCCTCCCCCTCCCCATCCCGCTCCCCGCCCCGTCCCCTCTGGCGCTGCGCCACCTTGCCGGCAGTGGAGCCAGCCCAACACCTTTCCTTCTCCCGCATCCACGGCACCGGTAGAGCTGCTGCCTCCAGAGCGCCAGCCACTCGGGTTCCATCCCGACCTCGGGCGCTGTCTGTACGGAGTTTGCACGTTCTCCCCGTGACCGTGTGAGATTCCTCCGGGTGCTCCGGTTTCCTCCACATCCCAAAGACGTGCACTGTAGACAGTTTAACTTTAATCACCCACAGTCTTGTCTTAGACTGGAGAACTTGCAAACAAAGGCTTTTCACGGGACCTTGGTACATGTGACAATAATGCATTAAATTGTAATAAAACTAAGAATCAGTGATGTAATGGAATCGCTCTGTGGGCTGGCATAGATTTGATGGGCTGAATAGCATGCTTCAATGTCAATAGGCAATAGCTGCAGGAGTGGGCCATTCGGCTCTTCTAGTCAGCACCGCCATTCAATGTGATCATGGCTGATCATCCCCAATCAGTACCCCGTTCCTGCCTTCTCCCCATATCCCCTGACTCCGCTTTCTTTAGGAGCCCTATCTAGCTCTCTCTTGGAAACTGGCCTCCACCGCCCTCTGAGGCAGAGAATTCCACAGACTCACAACTCTCTGTGTGAAAAAGTGTTTCTTCATCTCTGTTCTAAATGGTTTACCCCTTATTCTTAAACTGTGGCCCCTGGTTCTGGACTCCCCCAACACCGGGAACACGTTTCCTGCCTCTAGCGTGTCCAAGCCCTTAATAATCGTATGTGTTTCAATAAGATCAAGTCAAGTCAAGAGAGTTTATTGTCATGTGTCCCAGACATGACAATGAAATTCTTGCTTGCTGCAGCACAACATAGTATTGTAAGCATTAATACAGAACAGTTCAGTGTGTCTATATAACATAGACCATATATATATATATATATATATACACATAAATAAACAAGTAAATAAGATCATGTCTCGTAAGGGACGTGGGAAGTTGCCCACCACATATCTCCCTTCAGGAGATCAGTCAGATAGTTAATGCAACATCTTCCAAAATATCTCGCGTTGATGGCCACTCTCTTCCCAACTCGACAGGTACGAGAACGAGCTGACCATTCGCATGTCAGTGGAGAATGACATCAATGGCCTCCGCTCCATGTTGGACAACATGACCATGGACAAGAGCCAGCTGGAGATGGACATCGAGAACCTGAAGGAGGAGCTCATTTACATCAGGAAAAACCACGAGGATGTAAGTAATGGTTTAGTCTAGTTTAGAGAAACAACGCGGAAACAGGCCCTTCGGCCCATCATGTCCGCGCCGCCATGCGATCCCCGCACACCCACACTATCCTACACATACTTGGGACAATTTTTTTTTACGCATAGGCCAAGCCAATTAACCTACATACCTGTTTAAGAAGGAACTGCAGATGCTGGAAAATCGAAGGTAGACAAAAGTGCTGGAGAAACTCAGCGGGTGCAGCAGCATCTATGGAGCGAAGGAAATAGGCAACGTTTTGGGCCGAAACCCTTTGGGTTTCGGCCCGAAACGTTGCCTATTTCCTATAGTGGAGATTGTTCAACTCTTTGCATGGAGCGGAGGAAATAGGCAATGTTACCTATTCCCTTCGCTCCATAGATGCTGCTGCACCCGCTGAGTTTCTCCAGCTTTTTTTGTGAACCTACATGACTGTACGTCTTTGGGGTGTGGGAGGAAACCGAGGATCTCGGAGAAAACCCACGTGGTCAGGAGGAGAGCATGGCTTGGACTGAGTGCATGCGGAGAGGATGTTTCAACTAGTGGGAGAGGCTAGGACCAGAGGGCACAGCCTCAGAATTAAAGGACGTTCCTTTAGGAAACGGATGAGGAGAATTTTTTTTAGTCAGAGGATGGTGAATTTGTGGAATTCATTGCTGCAGAAGGCTGTGGAGGCCAAGGCAATGGATTATCAGAGATCATAGATTCTTGATTAGTACGAGTGTCAAGGTATGGGGAGAAGGCAGGAGAATGGGGTTAGGAGGGAGAGATAGATCAGCCATGATTGAATGGTGGAGTAGACTTGATGGGCCGAATGGCTTAATTCTGCTCCTATCACTCATGAACATGAATTTAATGGGGAAGTAAGTAACAAGTGCATTCAAAAGAGAGTTAATATTTAGCTCTTGGGGCTAACGGAATCAAGGGATATGGAGAGAAGGCAGGAATGGGATTCTGATTGTGGATGATCAACTATGATCACATTGAATGGCGGTGCTGGCTCGAAGGGTAGAATGGCCTACTCCTGCACCTATTGTCTATGTTTCTGTGTAAGTGCCTTTATCCATAAATGTATCAAATAACTAAAACCGCTGAACGCTCTCCCCACAGGAGATGAAAGGTATGCGTACTCAGGTGGCTGGCAACGTCTCAGTGGATGTGAAGACTGAACAAGAATTCAACTTGCTCGCGGCTATGGAAGAAATTCGTGCAAAATATGAGGCTGCAGCCAAGAAGAACAAGGATGATCTGGAAAACTGGTACAAGGAACAGGTAATGGGAGACTCTGTGCTGCCTGGTCTGCTGTCTCATCTGGGGCATGTTGGCCGGTGTGGGCAAGTTGGGCCGAAGGGCCTGTTTCCACACCCTCTCACCCTATCTAGTCTCACCTCAGCATCTTCCCATGATGACTCCTACATGGGCCACAAACTCACTGCTCTACCCACGGGCACCTCTTCACGCCTCTTCTATCACTGAATAGAACATAGCTAACCCATGCTCAAGTCCTCACTTCCATTTATATGGACTCGGGGGATTAACACTTGACATTTTAACAATTGCCAAGGTGGAAAAGAGTTTGGGTTCCTGGTAATTGTTTCTTAATGTTGGCATTGAGTTAGTTGACCAACGAGCCTGTTTGACTCTGACCCTCTACTCTGCCCATCCACTCGCCCCCATTCCACACTCCAGTGTCTGTGACACTTCCTTCAACACAACTGCAACGAGGGAATAAACAAACTGGACAAATCTAGTCATATGCATTGGTGCGGGTTGCTCAAACACCTCCACCTGAAACGTTGCCCTCTTCTCCCCAACATTCTTTGACACTTAAACAAGAGTTGCTTCAATGGCATGACACTGCCTGCCCCCACCAATACGCATGTCCGCGCATTCCAGGCATTCACTCGTCACTGTGTGTAAGAAACATTCCCCCTTTCATCTTTAAAGCTTTGCTCCATACTCTAGCTATATCCGCCATGGGGGATGAAAAGGGTTCTAACTGTCCACCCGCTTATAACTTCGCCTCTCGTAACTTCACAAGAATGTTAAATTGTCATAAGGATTACTGATGCAACAACATTCTTACTGGCAGCAACATAACAGCCTTGTAAGCACAAGACACACAGATAATATATAATAAACCGAGAGACCAGAATCAATCAAATCGCGTTTGCCCAATCTTGCCTTGTACCTAATGCCCTCTAATCAAGGCAGCAATCCGTCTGTCTGTCCCGCTGAGTAACTCCAGCATATTGTGTCAGTCTGACGAAGGGTCTCGACCCGAAATGGCCCCCATTCTTTCTCTCCAGAGATGCTGCCTGTCCCACTGAGTTAGTCCAGCATTTTGTGCCTATCTTCAACATTCGGGCAAACCTCTCCAAAGTGTCCACTCCCTCGCTGTATTCGGGCAAGCTGAGCTGCACGCTGGGCTCCAAGTGCAGTCTCACCAACGTGCTATCAGGCTCCTGTTCACACGAGTGTGTTCTTTATCTGTTTCAGTGCGTGACTGTGGAGCTGCAAATCTCTGTCAATGCTGGAGCTGTTGATGCGGAGAAGTCGCAGCTGAGTGAGCTGAGACGCACCTTGCAGGGACTCGAGACTGAGTTCCAGACCTACATGAGTATGGTGAGTCGAGTGGACAGTTGCTCAGCCACCGCCCGGTCACCTGGAACCCCACCCTCTCTCTCTCACTGTTCTCTCTTGCCTTTGCAGATTTCATCCCTGGAGCAGAACCTCAATGGCATAGAGTTACGCTACTCTACCGAGAGGAGCAAGATTGAGATGAAGGTCAACACTCTGGAAATGGAACTGACCGAACTCCGCGGTAGAATCATGACGCAGACCGATGAATACGCGGTGCTGCTGAATATCAAATGCATACTGGAGACGGAAATCGCCACCTACCGCAGGCTGCTTGGTGGATACGGGTAAGGAAAATGGATAAGATCGACACAAAAAGCTGGAGTAACTCGGCGGGCAGGGGAGCGTCTCCTGAGGAAATAAATGGGTAATGTTTCGGGGCGAGATCCTTGATGGTGGCGATAGGTGGATACAGTTGAGGGGGGCTTTGAAAGGGGGAAAGTTGGGAAAAGAACATAGATAGAGACAGAAAGTGCAAAATAAGGATAAGAACTGTGAAAACAGAATAAAGGAATATAGGTGGAAAGGGAGGGGGCAGGGGAGAAATATGTGCATCTGGGTGGGCATTTGGGGGGGGGGGGGTGTTTACCTGAAATTGGAGAATTCCATTGGGTTCTACTCGACCCAAGTGAAATGTGAAGTGGTCTCATTTACTTCAGTAGAGAAAATATAATTGTTTATTAAACTGGGAAACATTCATTTAGTTCAGTTTAGCGATATAGCGCAGACACAGGCCCTTCGGCCCATCGAGTCCGCGTTGACCAGCGCTCACCCAGTACACTAGTACTATCCTACACACTAGGGACAATATTACTTTGTAATTAACCTACAAACCTGCACGTCTTTGGAGTGTGGGAGGAAACCGGAGCTCCCGGACAAAACCCACGCAGGTCACGGGGAGAACGTACACACTCCGTACAGACAACATCCATAGTCAGGATCGAACCCGGGTCTCTGGCGCTGTGAGGCAGCAGCTCTACCCGCTGCTCCACCGTGCCACCAGTGACATTAAACTTCCCCAAGGATGCCCGGTGATCTGAGTGTTTGTTCATTCAGTAATTCACAAGCATGATCCCAGGAATGAGTGGGTTTACCTATGATGAGCGTTTGTCGGCACTGGGCCTGCAGTTGCTGGAGTTTAGAAGAATGAGGGGTGACCTCATTGAAACGTACAGAATAGTGAAAGGCCCGGATAGAGTGGATGTGGAGAGGATGTGTCCACCAGTGGGAGAGTCTAGGACTAGAGATCACAGCCTCGGAATTAAAGGATGTTCTTTTAGGAAGGAGATGAGGAGACATGTCTTTAGTCAGAGGGCGGTGAATCTGTGGAATTCTTTGCCACAGAAAGCTGTCAAGGATTATCAGGAAAATTGAATTGATGGCTCGATGGGCCGAATGGCGTAATTCTACACCTATAATTTGTGAATTTGTGAAATGAGGAACTGCAGATATCAAAGATAGACAGAGATAAGTGTGTGGGTTGGTCAGTGGGCTCGGCAGCATTTATAGACAAAAAAGGTTGGGTGATGTTACGGGTCGGGATCCTTCCTCAGACTGACAGTAATTTGCTTTGTGTATCCTGCGCTTGTGGTAGAATGATATATCATTGCATGTGCTGCCCACACAGAGGCACGCACACGCGTACACACGCACACGCACGCACACGCACACACTCACACACACACACACACACACACCTACACGCACACACCTACACGCACACATGCGCACACACACACACACACACACCTACATACACACGCACACACACGCACGCACACACTCACACACACACACACACACACACACACACCTACACGCACACATGCGCACACACACACACCTACATACACACGCACACACACGCATGCACACACACACGCACACACACACACATGCACGCACGCACGCACACACGCACGCACACACACGCATACATACACACACACACACACCTACATACACGCACACACACACCTACATACACGCACGCACACACACGCGCACACACACCTACACGCACGCACACGCACACACACACGCATACATACACACACACACTTACATACACGCACACACACATCTACATACACACACACGCACACATACACACTCACACACACACACTTACACACACACGCCTACATACACACACACACACACACACACACACGCGCACACACACACACACACACACACGTGCGCACACCAGGCCGCTGTGAATTGCCTGAAGTACAAGATCATGCTTTGCTCTTTGTTTCCTGTAGGCACGCAACACAAATAACAGCATCAACAACATCCACAACAAGGGTGCAAGAAGTGGTCAAAGAAGAAGTTCCCAGTGAGTTGGAGATTCTTTTCCACTTTAGTTTACAGCGCAGAAACAGGCCCTTCGGCCCACCGAGTGCGCACCGTAGTCCCTGCTACCGGTGTGTGTAGGGTAGTATGGTCGTGAGAGGTCATAGCATCTTTCTGGTCGCCGCTGAATTTCCAACATGTTGAAAATTGCGGCGACCTATGACGGGTGCCGGCAGTCGCCTGTAACGGTCGCATAAGTGGGACAGGCCCTTAAGGCAGCAACTCTACCGCTGCGCCACTGTGCTGCCCTACATCTCCTCAATGTGGTGAGGCCAGGACAATTGGTGCAACTGAGGGAGGTCATTACTGCAGAGGTAACCATGACTCAAGCTGTGCAGGGAAGAACTGATGATGCTGGTTCTCTGCAAGACGCTGGAAGGTAAGACCCAAAACGCTGGAGTAACTCAGCGGGACCGGCCGAATCTCTGGAGAGAAGGAATGGGTGACGATTCGGGTCGTACATAACAGAGACGTGCGGTCAGGGGCGGCAGGAGGAGGCAGAGCCTCACCTGTCATACTCCCAATTAAAATAGCTGTTAAGAAAAGTGAAGAAAAATTATAATAACATAAAATAGATATAAAGATTTTTCCACTGATCTGTGTTATAAATGTCATTTCTATTTGAATCTAAATCATTTTTTATCGTAAAAATCACAAAACTTGCGCAGCTCCGCTGCAAATACAGGGAGAGATGAGAGGTGAGGCAGTGGCGAGCTGAGCCTCCCCTCTCATTGCGCAACCCCTTAGAAACTGCATGGAGCGCGGGCAATAAGCGTGTGCCTGGTACTATCTCTATGTATGTCACCAATGTAATGTGTGTAAACCCCTTCCATAGTCCAGGTAGCTTATTTCACATATAAATATAATACATTTGTGCTCGCTGGTCTCTTCATAAAACTGCATTGAAAAAGCACCAGGGGATGCAGCGATCACGTCTGCCTCACAAGGGGGCGTGACAACACAATTGCTACATAATTGTGGGCAGAATTATAATATCATAATTCTGTCGTCTATAACTGTGGATTGTTTCACTCCTGCGTCCGGCAGATGATTGAATGAAATGATTGATGTTTTTGCTTGTAGAAGAACCTGTTATTACAAAGAGATTGAAGTATATCGAGGTGTGCGAGGTTATTGTCGATGGACAGGTGGTATCTACTCAATCTCAGACGGTCAAAAGTTAAGCACAAGTTTAGAGAACAAGAAGAAAGATCTTCAGAAGCGACGGACACCGACGTCAATGATTTTACACTCTGTATCTCTGGGATATGAATAAAGTTTTGTGTAAAAACAGCCAGCTGAGTAGTCTGTTCAATACTCCAGTCCCCACCTCCGCACCCTTTCAAACTGACCACAACAGCACGGTGCTCTCTCTCTCCTTCTCTCTCTCTCTCCTTCTCACTCTCTCCTCATTCTCTCTCTCCTCATTCTCTCTCTCCTCATTCTCTCTCTCCTCATTCTCTCTCTCCTCATTCTCTCTCCTTTTCTCTATCTCCTTCTCTCTCTCTCTCTCCTTCTCTCCTTCTCTCTCTCTCCTTCTCTCTCTCTCCTTTTCTCTATCTCCTCTTTCTCCTTCTCTCTCTCTCTCCTCTCTCTCTCCCCATTCTCTCTCCTCTCTCTCTCCCCATTCTCTCTCTTCTCTCTCTCACCTCCCTCTCTCTCCCCTCTCTCTCCCCACTCTCTCTCTCTCCCTCTCTCTCTCCCTACACTCTCTCTCCCCTTCTCCCTCTCCCCTTCACCCTCTCCCCTTCTCTCTCTCATTCCCTCCCTCTCCCCTTCTCTCTCTCTCACCCCTTCCCTCTCTCTCTCCCATTCTCTCTCTCCCCTTCTCCCTCTCCCCTCTCCCTGTCTCTCCCACCCTCTCTCCCACCCTCTCTCCCCCCTCTCTCCCCCCTCTCTCCCCCTCTCTCCCCCCTCTCTCCCCCTCTCTCCCCTCTCTCCCCCTCTCTCTCTCCCCCCTCTCTCTCTCTCTCCCCCCCTCCTCCTCCTCTCCCCCCCCCCCCCCCCGGAGCTGCAGTGATCTATACAGGGAGGCCCGGGCCACTGATACTGGCCATTGACCTGACCGCAAGCCACTGCTACATAATTGTGGGCAGAATTATAATATCATAAATCTGTTGTGTATAACTGTGGATTGTTTCACTCCTGCGTCCGGCAGATGATTGAATGAAATGATTGATGTTTTTGCTTGTAGAAGAACCTGTTATTACAAAGAGAACGAAGGTTATCGAGGTGCACGAGGTTATTGTCGATGGACAGGTGGTGTCTTGTCAAACTCAGACGGTCAAAAGTTAAGCACAAGTTTAGAGAAGAAGAAGAAAGATCTTCAGAAGCGACGGACACTGACGTCAATGATTTTACACTCTGTATCTCTGGGATATGAATAAAGTTTTGGGTAAAAACAGCCAGCTGAGTAGTCTGTTCAATACTCCAGTCCCCACCTCCGCACCCTTTCAAACTGACCACAACCGCACGTTGCCAGCTCCCTGTCCACTCCTGAGCTGCGATGTTCTATAGGTGAAGGCTCTCACCTGGCCTTTCAAAAGCAAGGCTTCCCTCTTTTGGAAATCGCCGCAGCATAGAAAGAGGCCCTTCGGCCCAACTCATCCATGCTGCCATCTAAGCTAGCCCCTATTGTCCACATTTGGTCCATATCCCTTTAAACCTTTCCTATCCATATACCTGTCCAAGTGTCTATTAAATGTTGCTATAGCCCCTGCCTCACCTACCTCATGTGGCTGCTGGTTCCATACACCTGTGTGGAATGATAGCGGAGTTTGTGTATGTCATGTGGCATCTCCAGTCTGTAACATAGAAACATGGAAAATAGGTGCAGGAGTAGGCCATTCGGCCCTTCGCGCCAGCACCGCCATTCAAAATGATCATGGCTGATCATCCACAATCAGTACCCCGTTCCTGTTTTCTCCCCATATCCCTTGATCCCGTTAGCCCTAAGAGCTAAATTTAATTGGCTCGGATAGAGTAACATATGATACTTAAAGGGTTGACAGTGGAGATGCAATGGCGAAGATTTAAACACCACACAAACTCCAGAAATTTGTTCTTATTCTTGGTCCTCCAAAATATTCCAAAAATGGAATTGAAACTGGAGGTGGCGGAGGGCGGACTGAAGCAAGGAGCGCTGTTAGAGCCAAAATATTCTTCCTTGTCTGGTGAGAAAATAAAACTGGGAAAACGGCACAACCTGGACAGGCGAGGGAAGTCAAGTATTGTGTTAAAGCCAAGGAAGAGGAATGTAGACTGGCCAGAAGAAGCAGCAAACCAGAACTCTACAAAGGACAAAGTGGGGGGGAAAAGCATGAAAGAAAGCTTGAGGGGAATATAAAAACTGACTGTAAAGGTTTCTTTCGATGGTTGAAAGGGGAACAATTAAAGATGCACGTTGGTCTCTTACAGTCAGAGACAGATGGATTTATTATTCAGTATTAGTATTCAGTATTTACTTTAATGTCATTTTAACTGAGTAAACTAACGTACACAGAAGAAACTAAAAAAATGTTTCTCAATCAGTTCCCGTCAGTGCAGTTAATAAAAACAGAATAAATACATATAGCTTTAAAATTAAAATTAACATATCTAAAATAGGCCTAAAAATTGAACTGAAAACAGACATTCAGACTGAACGGTGGCTTTGCTTTGCCAGGTGCCCAGCTGTCAAAGTATGGGCGAGGTTGGATGTGTTGGTGTATGGTATATGGGGAGGGGACACAGTCCGTTAACCAGTCTTATTGCCTGTGGGAAGAAGCTGTGGAGCATCCTGCTGGTTTTGTAGCTGATGCTCCTATATTGGGAAACAAAGAAATGGCAGAACTCACCGTTCTCTGTCTGTGCCGTGTACCTGGGGATATCATCGTCACTTCTAAGAAGCATCAGACTTCACTCCACCTCGAGGCCGCAAGGGGGAGAGTGGCTCTGCTGTCAGCGACCGAAGGATTGGTAACCAAAGATCCTATAGCAGAGCAAGATAGACCACTCCTTCTAAATGCAACGGGCTGGTACACAAAAATGCTGGAGAAACTCAGCGGGTGCAGCAGCATCTATGGAGCGAAGGAAATAGGCAACGTTTCGGGACGAAACCCTTGCGGGTTTCGTCCCGAAACGTTGCCTATTTCCTTCAGGGTTTCGGCCTGAAACGTTGACTATTTCCTTCGCTCCATAGATGCTGCTGCACCCGCTGAGTTTCTCCAGCATTTTTGTGTACCTTCGATTTTCTAGCATCAGCAGTTCCTTCTTAAACACAAATGCAATGGGCTGACGTGTAGTACGCAACGGAGTGGAACGTGGGCCTTTTTTTCATCCATTTCAGTAACCCGACCCGACCCGACTCGCAGTGTAATCAACGTTGCGGGGGGACAGTTTGTGTTAATAAATTAAAATTCTGAAAATGAGGAGAAGATTTTTTTACCAAATAACTTTTATTTTTACGAGGATGTTTCCGTAACCGGCTTCCGTCTCCGCGCTAGTATCTTTGCTCCGCTACGATGGGATCTTTGGTGCGGAGACGGGAGCCGGTTACGGAAATGGGGGCCGAAAATCTGCCCACGACCGTACTACGTCTTTTTCGTCGAGTGGACTATCGTGCTCGCTGTAGGATCTTTGCTGGTGATTGGATCTAGGGAGTGGGCAGGGCCGAAGATGTCCTGGTTGAGTTGCTCCTAGGCCTGGCCAAGCTGGCCATCTGCGGGTCACAGGGCCAGGGGGAAGAGGGCTCTGCCCGAGCAGGATGCTTGCCCCTTTTTACCAGGGTTACGTCCGCGCCCAGGTGGTTAGAGAGGAACTTAGTTGTACAGTACAGGACGACAGATGGCACAATGGGCTAAGTGTTCGGCTGGCAACCGGAAGGTAGCCAGTTCGAATCCCGCTTGGAGAGCATACTGTCGTTGTGTCCTTGGGCAAGACACTTCACCCACCTTTGCCCGTGTGTGAATGTGTGTGAATGTGTGTGAGTGATTGGTGGTGGTCGGAGGGGCCGTAGGCGCAGATTGGCAGCCACGCTTCCGTCAGTCTGCCCCAGGGCAGATGTGGCTACAGAAGTAGCTTACCACCACCGAGTGTGACTGAGGAGTGAATGAATAAAGCGATGTAAAGCGCCTTGAGTATTCTAGAAAGGCGCTATATAAATCCCATCCATTATTATTATTATTATTATTACAGTAGTTATTTAGTATCTTTGTAACATCAAAGGCACACAAAAAAGCTGGAGAAACTCAGCGGGTGCAGCAGCATCTATGGAGCGAAGGAAATAGGCAACATTTCGGGCCGAAACCCTTCTTCAGACTTTGTAACATCAATGTCTGGAATTTGGTGACTGAATAATGATGATGGGTGTGTCGCCGCTGTTTTGTTTTTTTTGGTTTTTGTATCGAGTTCGTAACCAAATAAATTAGTTTTTGATTTTTAAAAAAAGCATCAGACTTGGAAAACATTGTGTGACAGGTGGAAGGATCTCAGTGGAAGTCGTTCCTGGACTGCAGTGTTGTTTTTATTTAACCACAAGAAGCTTCATTCAGAGAGTGAAAAATCAGGTACTGTGTAAAGATTCTCAGAGGCTAATCATTCATTGGATACAAGGTAACGTGGAGTTTACACAATTTTACCCCTCATCCTTGCCACTCATCTGGCTGGCTCCCTCCCTGGGGTGAAATCCCTTCCCTTGTTAGAGGGGTCTTTGAGGGGTCTCCCCCCCCCCCCCCAACATTCTTTTAAGAAGGAGATGAGGAGAGATTTATAGTCAGAGGCTGGAGAATCTGTGGAATTCCCAGTCACAGAAGGCGGTGGAGGCCAAGTCAGTGGATATTTGTAATGTAGTAATAGATTTATTTTGGATTATTGCAGGTGTCAGAGGTTATATACGTAGAGAAGGCAGGAGAATGGGGTTAGGAGGGAGAGATAGATCAGCAATGATTGAATGGCAGAGTGGACTTGAAGGGCCGAATGGCCTAATTCTGCTCCTATCACTTATGACCTCTTGACCTTATAATGTCCAGCAGGGGGAGGACCCTAGACTGTGGTCCTCCCCCACCGAGCCTTGGCGTTGGCTGCACCGAGCTTCAGTGCGTCCCTCAGCACGTGCTCCTGCAGTCTGCAACATTCCCCGACGGACATCTTGCTCTGCTGGGTGGTCAACAATGTTCGGGCAGACCAAAGAGGGTCTTTCACCGAGTTGATGACCTTCCAGCAGCACTCAATGTCACTCTGAATGTGCCCCTGGGAACAGTACTTAAATTATGTAAAAATGCGCCCACACCAACAATAAAAATGTGGATATCAAATATGTTTGAAACATTACATCTGGAAGAGATGAGATTTCTCTTAGCAGGTAAAGCAGACCAATTCCAAAAGACGTGGTCTACGTTTCTGGACCTATTACAAGCATGAGGTGCAATAGTAATTTAAAAAACAAATAAATAAATAAATGGTACCAGGACCTGGCAATGGGAGGTAAAACAACAAAAACAGACTTGGTTGGTAGTCCCCTTTCTGCGGAGTTTAATGTTATAATAGAGCGATTGTCCCTACTTTCTTTTTCTTTCTTTTCTAGGGTCTACTTTCTTACTTTACTTCCTTCTCTAACTTCTTTTCTAAGGGGCTTTCTTTTCCCAACACTCTTGCACTTCACGACTCTTGCGCACTTTCTTTACTTTCCTTACTTCTATCTTTTTCTTAAAGCTCAAAAAAAATGAAGCGGTACAAAAAATGTATTAAGATATATGTGTTGTGTGTTATTGTAATTTACCGTACTTCTAATAAAAATAATAATAAAAAAAATAAAAACAAAAAATTAAATTTTTTAAAAAAAACATTCCCCCACGGACATCTCGCTCTGCTGGGTGGTCAACAACGCTCAGGCAAACCAAAGAGGGTCTTTCACCGAGTTGATGACCTTCCAGCAGCACTCAATGTCACTCTGAATGTGCCCCTGGGAACAGTCCGTAAATCACAGTCCTCTGTGACGGAGCAGTTCAGAATAAACCGTGACAGGGACTCCTGCAAACCTCTCCAGACTCTATTTGCGAATCCACACTCTGCAAAGAAGTGGGCAACCGTCTCCTCTCCATAGCAACCGTCCCGGGGGCAGCGTGCGCTGGTAGTGAGGTTCCGACGGTGCAGGAAGGATCTGACTGGGAGGGCTCCCCTCACCGCCAGCCAAGCCAGGTCTTGGTGCTTGTTGGTGAGTTCTGGCGATGAGGCATTTTGCCAGACAAGCTGGGCAGTCTGCTCTGGGAACCACGCCACCGGATCCATCGAGTCCTTTCCCTGCAGTGCCTGCAGGACATTCCGTGCTGACCACTGCCCGATGGACTTGTGGTCAAAGGTGTCGGTCCAGAAGAACCTTTCCACAGACGACAGATGGGGCGGCAATGTCCAGCTGACTGGTACATTGCGTGGCATCTGCACCAGGCCCATCCTTCGCAACACCGGGGACAGGTAGAACCTCAGCAGGTAGTGGCACTTAGTGCCCACGTGCCTTGGCTCTACACTCCGCCTGATGCAGCCACACACAAAGGTGGCCATCAGGATGAGGGCGACGTTAGGCAGCTTTTACCCCCGTTGTCTGCCGACTTGTACATGGTGACCCGTCGTACCCGGTCCATCCTCGACCCCCAGATGAACTGGAAGACGGCCCGGGTGATCCCCGTGGCGTAGGAGGGAGGGACAGGCCACACCTGTGCCAAGTACAGCAGACCCGAGAGCACCTCACACCTGATGACCAAATTTTTCCCGGTTATGGAGAGGGAGCGTTGCCTCCACAGCTCCAGCTTCCTCCCCACCTTGGCTATCCGCTCCAGCCAATTCTTGTTACTCGCCTCAGCCCCCCCGAACCAGATCCCCAGCACCTTCAAGAAGTCAGGCTTGTTGGTGAAGGGGACGGAAGATCGGTCGGGCCAGTTGCCAAAGAGCATGGCCTCGCTCTTCCTGCGGTTCACCCTGGCTCCCGTGGCCGACTCAAACTGGTCACAGATGCTGATCAATCTGCAGACCGACCTTGGATCCGAGCATAAGACGGCGACATCGTCCATGTACAGGGAGGCTTTGACCTGAATGCCCCCACTGCCTGGCAATGTCACTCCTCTTATGCTCGCATCCTTCCTGATGGACTCGGCAAAAGGTTCAATACAGCAGACAAACAAGACAGGAGAGAGAGGGCAACCCTGCCTGACTCCAGACCTTACAGGGAAACTGTCTGATTCCCACCCATTGATTTGGACTGCACTACGGATGTTGGTGTAGAGCAGTTTGATCCAATTTTGGATTCCCTCCCCAAAACCCATTTTGGAGAGCACGTCCCTCATGTACGTGTGCGATAGATATCCTGTCGAAGGCCTTCTCCTGGTCCAAGCTGACTAGGCAGGCATCCACCCGTCTGTCCTGCACGTAGGCGATGGTATCTCTCAGCAGCGCTAGGCTGTCTGAGATTTTCCTGCCAGGTACAGCACAAGTTTGCTGGGGATCACCTGTCCCAGAGCAGACTTGACCCGGTTGGCGATGGCCTTAGACAGGATCTTGTAGTCTACATTCAACAATGTTATGGGTCTCCAATTCCTTATATCATTCCTCCCCCTTCTGTTTGTAGATTAGGGTGATGCTGCCCTTCCTCATGGAGTCTGACATGCTGCCGGCTAGAAACATGTGGTTGTACACTTCCAGCAGGTCCGGGCCGACTCAGTCCCACACAGCCGAATGCAACTCGGCCAGTAAGCCATCGCTTGCGGGAGTTTGAAGCAGTTTCTGCATTCCTGTTTTGGGCAGAGACTCGGCCCCATTGTATGAAACACTCCCATCGACAACAAGGTGAGGAATTCATCGTTTTATTCCCACCAGGCAGCATTCCCTCAGTAACACCCTCTGTTGGAATGGTTCCATGATACTTTGCTGGCCCCGTGCACACAGCAGGGCTAACACTAACACAGTCTTACATACAAGACAGTGTTGCCAAAACACAGTCCCCAATTAGCAAAGTGTACACAAATAATCCACTCAGCCCACATGCAAGAGGCACCAAGATCAGGTTAGAGTCCAGTCCACACTCCAGGTCCCATCTCCGATCCAAACCAGTGGCAAGCTGCAGTGGGACTCCAGCCTTTGTCTTCCTCCCCCCCACAGCGCAGCACTACCTCACCCCCACCTCCCCCCACCCCCCCCCCCCCCCCCTCACCCCCCCCCCCCCCCACACTGCCCCTCCCATAGTGTTCCCCGTCCCTCACCGCCCACAGTCAGTAAGACATTACTTCATCACTGGTCCAGCAGAGATGTGGCATGTCCTCAGGCATGTGGCACCACCTTTAACACTGATCCTGAATGGTCTGTCCCATTGCGGGGACCTAATTTGCCAGTTTGTGGGTGCTGTCGGTACCGAGTTTGTACCTTCTACCCGTGACCGCGTGGGTTTTCTACGGGTGCACCGGTTTCCTCCCACACTCCAAAGACCTGCAGGATTGCAAGTTAATGGGGCTTCGGTAAACATTGTCCAAAGTGTGTCGGGGATAGTGTTACTGTGCAGGGTGATTGTCAGTGGGTGGAAGGACCTGTTTCTGCGCTGTTCACCCTCAGGCACCCTGATGCTACTGGAGGAGACAGTGAGCAATTGCTACAGATTATTCCCCACAATACTGGACTGGAAAAACAAGATTCCACGCCTAACCTGCACGGAGTCAGTAGACAACTATGTGGGAGCACTTTACTGCACGCAATGCCGTGAGATTGCAATGTGAGATTGGGACGGGACAGGTTCAATAACATCCTTGACAAAGATATACAGGATAAGAAAAAAATCAGAAAGTACTGTTTACATCACGGCCTGGTACAGTAGGTCAAATGCCAAAGAATTGAGGACACTGCCCGGCCCATTACAGGTACTGACCCCACCATCAAAGGGATCTACAGGAGGTACTGCCTCAAAAACGCACCTCGTGTCATTGTCCAGATCAAAGCAACCCAGCTGACAAGCTGACCATTCAACATCACAAACATGTTCTCCCTCCACAATGCTCCACTTCTGTTCCCATGTGTAGCACTGTAGGCTGCTCCGTCATTTCCCCTCGTTCACCTCGCACTATCATTTTCTCATCTATTCCCACACAGCCACACTACTCCCTTTAGAAACATAGAAAATAGGTGCAGGAGGAGGCCATTCGGCCCTTCGAGCCAGCACCGCCATTCATTGCGATCATGGCTGATCGGCCCCTATCAATAACCCGTGCCTGTCTTCTCCCCATATCCCTTGATCCCACTAGCCCCTAGAGCTCTATCTAACTCTCTCTTAAATCCATCCAGTGACTTGGCCTCCACTGCCCTCGGTGGCAGGGAATTCCATAAATTCACAACTCTCTGGGTGAAAATGTTTTTTCTCACCTCAGTCTTAAATGACCTCCCCTTTATTCTAAGACTGTGGTCACTGGTTCTGGACTCGCCCAACATTTGGGAACAATTTTCCTGCATCTAGCTTGTCCAGTCCTTTTATAATTTTATATGTTTCTATAAGATGCCCCCTCATCCTTCTAAACTCCAGTGAATACAAGCCCAGTCTTTTCAATCTTACCTCATATGACAGTCCCGCCATCCCAGGGATCAATCTCGTGAACCTACGCTGCACTGCCTCAATCACAAGGATGTCCTTCTTCAAATTAGGAGACCAAAACTGTACACAATACTCCAGATGTGGTCTTACCAGAGCCCTATACAACTGCAGAAGAACCTCTCTACTCCTATAGTGAAATCCTCTTGTTATGAAGGCCAACATTCCATTCGCTTTCTTCACTGCCTGCTGTACCTGCACGCCAACTTTGACTGGACAGTACAAGGACGCCCAGGTCTCGCTGCACCTCCCCCTTACCTAATCCCATTGAGATAATAATCTGCCCCCTTGTTTTTGCCACCAAGGTGGATAACCTCACATTTATCTATATTATACTGCATCTGCCACGCATCTGCCCACTCACTCAACCTGTCCATGTCACCCTGCAACCTAACATCCTCTTCACAGTTCACACTGACACCCAGCTTTGTGTCATCCGCAAACTTGCTAGTGTTGCTCCTAATTCCCTCTTCCAAATCATTAATATATACGGTAAACAGTTGCGGCCCCAACACCGAGCCTTGCGGCACTCCACTCGCCACTGCCTGCCATTCTGAAAAGGACCCGTTCACTCTTTGCTTCCGGTCTGCCAACCAATTTTCTTCTCCCATCCCCTTCCATCCTTCTTTGCACCTGAAAGAATTCTCTTTGACAAGATTCGATGAAAGGTTATTGTCATAGAGTTGTACAGCATGGAAACAGGCCCTTCGGCCCAACTTGCCCAGCCCACCAACATGCCCCATCAACACTAATCCCACCTGCCCGCTAAACCTGTCCTATCCATGCACTTGTCTCTTACATGTCACTGTGCAGAAATATTAGCTCTGTTTCTCTCTTCACAGAAGCAGCCTGACCCACTGAGCATTTCCAGCATTTCCTCTTATTATAGAAACATAGAAACATAGAAAATAGGTGCAGGAGTAGGCCATTCGGCCCTTCGAGCCTGCACCGCCATTCAATGCGATCATGGCTGATCATCTAACTCAGTATCCTGTACCTGCCTTCTCTCCATACCCCCTGATCCCTTTAGCCACAAGGGCCAAATCTAACTCCCTCTTAAATATAGCCAGTGAACTGGCCTCAACTACCTTCTGTGGCAGAGAATTCCACAGATTCACCACTCTCTGTGTGAAAAATGTTTTTCTCATCTCGGTCCCAAAAGACTTCCCCCTTATCCTTAAACTGTGACCCCTCTCTAGAATTGGTTGTACCGGGGTAACATATCTAAATATTATTGCCACCTGCTATGCTGATCATTGCATGCTGCCTTGGAAAAGCAGCCAATATAATCAAAGACATCCTCTCAACATCACCTTCTACATCTCTTGTTTCCCTTTCCCTTGACTCTCAGGCTGAAGAAGGGCCTTGACCCGAAACGTCACCTATTCATTTTCTCGAGATGCTGCCTGACCAGCTGAGTTGCTCCAGCTTTGTGTGTCTACCTGGCCTAGTCATTTATTCTTCTACCAGCTCCCATCAGGTAAAAGGTACGAAAGCTTGAAAGCGCATGCCACCAGACTCAGGAACTGCTTCCCCCTCGGTTATCAGGCTTCTGAAACAACTTGTGGAATTTCAGAATCAAGGCCAAGGTACCATAAGCTAGGCTACTGGCCGATTCACCTCTACCCCATTGTGGACATTGGACTTTGTCTGTGGAACTGATGCGCTACAATGCAGAGAACTATATTCTGCACTCTGTGTCTTCCCCTTTGCTCTGCCTGTTGTACTGGAGTTTGGCTCAGTTGAACATATGTGTAGTATTAACATAGACATAGAAACATAGATAATAGGTGCAGGAGTAGGCCATTCGGCCCTTCGAGCCTGCACCGCCATTCGATATGATCATGGCTGATCATCCAACTCAGTATCCTGTAACTGCCTTCTCTCCATACCCCCTGATCCCTTTAGCCACAAGGGCCACATCTAACTCCCTCTTAAATATAGCCAATGAACTGGCCTCAACTACCTTCTGTGGCAGAGAATTCCAGAGATTCACCACTCTCTGTGTAAAAAATGATTTTCTCATCTCGGTCCTAAAAGACTTCCCTCTTATCCTTAAGCTGTGACCCCAAATCAGGCTCTCTGTCAGCTCCAAACTGCTTTTAACACTGTGCAACGTAACCTGTGTGATTTAAAACTTGTTTTAAATGCTGACAAGTCAAAGCTCATGCTGTTCACTAAAGCTAAATCAAAGCCCTCGGACCTCCCTCCTATCACCACTTTGCAGGGCTCTGTGGTTGAATCTGTGTCTCAATATAAATATCTGGGAATTATAATTGACGATTCTCTCTCTTTTAAACCTCATATTCAGCAACTTGTGAAAAAACTAAAGATAAAATTAGGTTTTTACTTTAGAAACAAATCTTGTTTTTCTTTTGAAGCCAAAAAAAGACTTGTTGCTGCAACGTTTATGTCTGTGTTGGACTATGGTGATGTTTTATATATGAATGCATCTTCAAAATGCCTACAGTCCTTGGACACGGTCTACCACGGAGCACTGAGATTTGTTACTAATTTTAAAACCCTCACGCACCACTGCACTTTGTATGCTCAAGTTGGATGGTTTGCCCTGTCCACCCGCAGACTCCATCATTGGCATATCCTTATTTATAAGACTATCCTCGGTGTTCTTCCTTCATACCTGCAGAAGTATGTAATTCGAAAAAGCACAGGAACTTATTAGCTCCGCTCTGAGGACTTGTTCTTACTAACTGTACCTAAAGTCCGTACTGAACTGGGGAAAAGGGCATTTAGTTATGCTGCTCCCTTCGCATTGAACCAGCTGCAGAATGAACTGAAACTTAAGGAGCTAGTTTCTATAAACAGATTTAAATCCCTTCTTAATGATGTTGAAGCGGGCTCTTCTGTCTGTACATGCTTTGTTTGATGATGTTCTGACTGTGACTATTTATATGTCCTCTGTTGTTTTTAAATTATTGTCTGTAACTGTGGAACTGTGCTGCTGCCTGTCTTGGCCAGGACTCTCTTGTAAAAGAGATTTTTAATCTCAATGAGACTTCTCCTGGTTAAATAAAGGTTAAATAAAAATTAAAAATTAAAATGTTCTGGACTTCCCCAACATCGGGAACAATCTTCCTGCATCTAGCCTGTCCAACCCATTAAGAATTTTGTACGTTTCTATAAGATCCCCCCTCAATCTTCTGAATTCTAGCGAGTACAAGCCGAGTCTACCCAGTCTTTCTTCATATGAAAGTCCTGACATCCCAGGAATCAGTCTGGTGAACCTTCTCTGTACTCCCTCTATGGAAAGAATGTCTTTCCTCAGATTAGGAGACTAAAACTGTACGCAATGCTCCAGGTGTGGTCTCACCAAGACCCTGTACAACTATTATCCAATCTAATATGATAGCATGTAAATCAAAAACCTCGGTACATGTGACAAAAAATAAAACCTAAACCTACACCCATGGTGTTGAGGCTCAGGACATGAGATGTTAGAGCAGGGAAGCTGAAACCACCCTGGACTGAAACCTGCTCCCACCCTGTCCTGTTAACCTGTCTTGTAGATTTGTTGATGTCGGTAAATGTTTCAATGCAGAATACAGAACAGGTACAACCACTTCAGGTGTTCTCTTCACCCGCACACCTGGGTCTTTGGGCGTAACCACATTATTCTGTGGCTTTTGGGCGTAACCACATTATTCTGTGGCTTGGTGGTTTTCAGTGCAAATCAAAATTCAAGAATGCGGGTGGGCCTCATTGAGGAGCAGGAAAGGCGACATTTTTGGAGAGGGCAGCGGCCGTCATTCAGCGCAAGCGTGCAACAATTGGTATGTCAGATGCGAACTTCATCGAGCAACAGTGAGAACACACTAACGTACCACAGCTCAGCATCCAAGGTGCTTTGTAGGACACCAGGTTTGGGCAACATGTTAGAGGAAAGATGTTGTCAAGCAGGAAAGGGTGCAGAGATGATTTACGAGGATGTTTAGCTTAGAGATACAGTGTGGAAACTCCAAATCCATGGCGACCAGCGATCCCCGCACACTAACACTATCCTACACACACTAGGGACAGTTTACATTCATACCAAGCCAAATAACCTGCAAACCTGCACATCTTTGGAGTGTGGGAGTAAAACGGAGCATCCGGAGAAAACCCACGCAGGTCACTAGGAGAAAGTACACACTCTGTACAGACAGCACCTGTAGTCAGGATCTAACCCAGGTCTCTGGCGATGTAAGGCAGCAACTCTACCGCTGCGCCACCGTGCCACCCCATATGGTACCAGGACTCGAGGGCCTGAGCTATCAGGAGAGGTTGAGCAGGCTAGGACTTTATATCTTGGAGGATGAGGGGTGACCTTATGGAGGCGTACAAAATCATGAGTGAAATAGATTGGGTAAATGCATAGAGTCTTTTGTCCAGAGAACGGGAATCAAGAACCAGCGAACATAGGTTAAAGGTGACAATAGATACAGGAGTAGGCCATTCGGCCCTTCGAGCCAGCACCGCCATTCAATGTGATCATGGCTGATCATCCCCAATCAGTACCCTGCACCTGCCTTCTCCCCATATCCCCTGACTCCGCTATCTTTACGAGCCCTATCTAGCTCTCTCTTGAAAGTCCAGAGAACTGGCCTCCACTGCCCTCTGAGGCAGAGAATTCCACAGACTCACAACTCTCTGGGTGAAAAAGTGTTTCCTCACCTCCGTTCTAAATGGCTTACCCCTTATTCTTAAACAGTGGCCCCTGGTTCTGGACTCCCCCAACATCGGGAACATGTTTCCAGCCTCCAGCGTGTCCAAACCCTTAATAATCTTATATGTTGCAATAAGATACCCTCTCATCCTTCTAAACTCCAGAGTATACAAGCCCAGCCCCTCCATTCTCTCAGCATATGACATTCCCGCCATCCCAGGAATTAACCTTGTAAACCTACGCTGCACTCCCTCAATAGCAAGAATGTCCTTTCTCAAATTAGGGGACCAAAACTGCACACAAGTTTTGTGTGAGGGGCGAAAGATTTAATAGGAACCTGAGGGGTAACATTTTTACATAAAAGGTGGTGGGTGTGTGGAACAAGCTGCTGGAGGAGGTAGTTGAAGCGGGGACTATCACAACATTTAAGAAACATTTTGACAAGTACAAGGATAGGACAGGTTGAGAGGGATTTGGGCCAAACGCATGCAGGTGGGACTAGTGTAGATGGGACATGTTGGTTGGTGTGGGCAAGTTGGGCTGAAGGGCCTGTTTCCACACTGCATCACTCTTTGAGCAGTTTGACATGTGGATCAGGTAATCTTTGACTTTGTGCTGAGAACCAGTGAATGATTAAATACTATAAAAACAGCTCACTTAAGGAGAAGGGTTACATTTAACTAGGGTGGAAATATCAAAGTCTAGAGGCCACAGCTTCAAGGTGAGAGAGGCTACATTTACAAGGTGTGTACAGGGCATGTTTTTAAAACAGAACGGGCTGCCAGGGGTGGTGGTGGAGGCAGATATGATAGTGATATTTAATAGGCTTTTAAATAGGCACATGGCTATGCATGGAATGGAGGGATATGTTGGCCAGACAGAAGAGGTGAGTGTACCTTGGCAACATGTTCGGCATAGGGGTTGTGGGCTGAAGGGCCTGTTCCTGTGCTGTACAGTACTGTGTTTTATTTACACACTGCCCCCTTCACCACATTTGGACATTCCTACAAAATCTCTAGATTGTTGCAATGTCTTCAACTTGGGATCTGCTGGCGTCTCCGGTGAGGGGTGGCTGGTAAAGCCAAGGTGGAAGTCACAGATTGTCCCAGATGGGGAACGAGGTGGCTTGTGTTCAGGTGAGTGGATGGTTTGTGAGATGGTGTTGGTAAATCATACGTAAGATGAGTAAGATAGCAGAGCCAGAGGATATGGGGAGAAGGCAGGAACGGGGTACTGATTGGGGATGATCAGCCATGATCACATTGAATTGCGGTGCTGGCTCGAAGGGCCGAATGGCCTACTCCTGCACCTATTGTCTATTGTAGGTTATAATTTGTTTAACCTTAAAGCTCATACACTGGGGAAGCAGGATGGGGAAATGGCCAGCATACCTTGTACCTTGTATCTTGTGATCATCGCTTCCGAAGAATCCAGCAGGGAATATACTGGAGGTTGGACAATTTTAGACCGGACAATATTTTACATTTATTAAGCCAATTACGTCTTTGGAATGTGGGAGGAAACCGAAGATCTCGGAGAAAACCCACGCAGGTCACGGGGGGGGGGGGGGGGGGGGGGGGGGAAGGTACAAACTCCGTGCTCCGAGCATGCTGACCGGTTGCATCGTGGCTTGGTTCGGCAACTTGAGCGCCCTGGAGCAGAAAAGACTGCAAAAAGTAGTAACCACTGCCCAGTCCATCAAAGGCTCTGACCTCCCTTCCATTGAGGGGATCTATCGCAGTCGCTGCCTCAAAAAGGCTGGCAGTATCATCAAGGACCTATACCATCCTGGCCACACACTCATCTCCCTGCTACCTTCAGGTAGAAGGTACAGGAGCCTGAAGACTGCAACGACCAGGTTCAGGAATAACTACTTCCCCACAGCCATCAGGCTATTAAACGGCTCGGACAAAACTCTGAACATTAATAACCCATTATCTGTTTATTTGCACTTTATCAGTTTATTTATTCATGTGTCTATATATTTATATCATGGTATATGGACCCACTGATCTGTTCTGTAGTCAATGCCTACTATGTTCTGTTGTGCTGAAGCAAAGCAAGAATTTCATTGTCCTATCAGGGACACATGACAATAAACTCTCTTGAATCTTGAATCTTGCCAGCACCCATAATCGGGATGGAACCCGGGTCTCCTGCGCTGCATTGGCTGTAAGGCAGCAACACTACCGCTGCATTAGATATGGGAGAGAAGTGTTCACACTAACAGGAAACACAAGGTTAAAGATAACTCTGGGGAAAAGCAAAGATGAAACGTTACAGTCAATGATTAATGATGACATGTTTCCGATCCACAAGCAACCCATTGTATCATGAGAATTTAACATTTTGTAGGCACTTTGAATCTTTCAAAAACTTTGCATTCTCTCAGACTGTTTATCAGTGTCTTCCCACTGATAGGACTTTTAATAAACCGAATTATATAGACTCACCACTGGTCTACGAGCTGTTTTATTTTGTGTTTGTGCCTATGGAAGTGAAGGGAAACACAGGGTATGAATACAGCACTAAATTCCCTCCTCCTGATGGTGAGCTCCATCCCCTACCTGTGCCAGGTGTCTGTGAGTACCTGATATACGGTTCTCAACGCCATCCTGAATATTCCTGAAGAAGGGTTTCTGCCCGAAACGTTGCCTATTTCCTTCGCTCCATAGATGCTGCTGCACCCGCTGAGTTTCTCCAGCACTTTTGTCTACCTTCGATTTTCCAGCATCTGCAGTTCAATCTCCACTATAGGAAATAGCCAATCTGCAGTTCCATCTTAAACAAATTCCTTCTTTACCACCCCGCCATTGGGCCTGAGATCACCAGGGGGATGTTGCGTTTCTCCAATGAGGCTTTGAGGAATCCTGGATTCATTGTCTCCATCCATCTGATGATGATCTGGTCCCAGGAGGGAGCATGGACATCAGTTCCAGGAGTCTGGTGTTGGGCATGTCCATCCCGAGGGAGATGTCCAAGTGGAGCCAGTGGTCAGTGGTGGAGATGCTGGCCTGAGAGAGGACACGGACATTGGTTTGCCCATCCTCACCACCAAATGATCGATTGATTGAAACATACCATGTACAAACAGGCCCTTCGGCCCACTGAGTCCATGCTGGCCATCGATCACCCGTTGACACTAGTTCTAAGATTTCCCTACTTTCACATCCACTCCAGAGGCCAGTGCGACATAGAGCTATACAGCGTGGAAACATGCCCTTGGCCCCAACTTGCCCACACCGATGAACAAGTCCCATCTACACAAGTCCCACCTGCCTGTGTTTGGCCCGTATCCCTCTAAACCTATCCTAAACATTTACCTGTCTAAATATTTCTTAAACATTAACCAATTAACATTAATCAATTAACCAATTGTCAAAAAATGGCCAATTCATCTGCAAACCCACACATCTTTGGGATGCGGGAGGAAACCGGAGCACCCGGAGGAAACCCATGCGGTCAGAGGGAGAACGTGCAAACTCCACAAAGACAGCACCCGAGATCATGACCGAACGCAGTTCTGCCAGCTGCACCACTACACCGCTGTAACTCTTGTGGAGACAACTTTGATGGCATTTTTTCCAGTGTTTTGAGTCAATACACAATAGACAATAGGTACAGGAGTAGGCCATTTGGCCCTTCGAGCCAGCACCACCATTCAATGTGATCATGGCTGATCATCCCCAATCAGTACCCCGTTCCTGCCTTCTCCCCATATCCCCTGACTCCGCTATCTTTAAGAGCCCTATCTAGCTCTCTCTTGAAAGTATCCAGAGAACCTGCCTCCACCGCCCTCTGAGGCAGAGACTTCCACAGACTCACCACTCTCTGTGTGAAAAAGTGTTTCCTCGTCTCCGTTCTAAATGGCTTACCCCTTATTCTTAAACTGTGGCCCCTGGTTCTGGACTCCCCCAACATCGGGAACATGTTTCCTGCCTCTAGCATGTCCAAGCCCTTAACAATCTTATATGTTTCAATAAGATACCCTCTCATCCTTCTAAACTCCAGAGTGTACAAGCCCAGCCGCTCCATTCTCTCAGCATATCACAGTCCCGCCATCCCGGGTCGACTGGTCAAGGTCATAGAATTGTACAGCACATGAAACAAGCCCTTCGGCCCATCATGTCCAATCTGCCCTTTTCCCCATCTATTCTAATCCCATTTGTAAACATTAGGGCCGTATCGTTGTATAGCTTGCTTATTAAGTGTGTCCAAATGTTCTGTAAATGTAGTGATTTTTACTGGTGCACAGAACATAGAACGGTACAGCACATGAACAGGCCCTTCAGCCCATCATCTTCTTGCATCATCTTCTAAGTTCATAAGTTCTATAGCAAAATAAGGCCATTCAGCCCATCAAGTCTACTCCGCCATTCAATCATGGCTGATCTATCCTCCCCTCATAACCCTATTGTCATGCCTTATCTCCATATCCCCTGACACCCATCCTAATCAATAATCTATCTATCATAGAGTAATAGAGTTATAGAATGATACAATGTGGATACAGGCCCTTCAGCCCAACTTGCCCACACCGGCCAACATGTCCCAGCTGCACTCGTCCCACCAGCCTGCACTAGGTCCATATCCCTCCAAACCTGTCTGACCCATGTACCTGTCTAAATGTTTCTTAAGCGTTGGGATAGTCCCAGCCTCAACTACCTCCTCTGGCAGCATGTTCCATACACCCACCACCCTTTGTGTGAAAAGGTTACCGCTCAGATTCCTATTAAATCTTTTCCACTTCACCTTAAACCTATGTCCTCTGGTCCTCGATTCCCCCACTCTGGGCAAGAGATTCTGTGCATGTTCTATTCCTCTCATGATTTTGCACACCTCTATAAGATCATCCCTCATCCTCCTGCACTCCATGGAATAGAGTCTCAGCCTACTCAACCTCTCCCTATAGCTCACACCCTCTAGTCCTGGCAACATCCTCGTAAATCTTCTCTGTACCTTTTCCAGTTTGACATCTTTCCTATAACATGGTGCCCAGAACTGAACACAATATTCTAAATGCAGTCTCATCAACGTCTCATACAACTGCAACATGACCTCCCAACCTCTATAGTCAATACTCTGACTGATGAAGGTCAATGTACCAAAAGCCTTTTTAATCACATTATCTACCTGCGACTCCACCTTCTATACAACCATGCACCTGCACGCCTAGATCCCTCTGCTCTACAACACTCCCCAGAGCCCTACCATTGATTGTATAGGTCCTGCCCATGTTAGACTGCCCTTAATATCCTCCCTCATATCCCTGTATTAAATTCCATCAACCATTCCTAAGCCCACCTGGCCAATCGATCCAGATCCTGCTGCAATTTTTTGCAACCATCTTCATTATCTGCAAAACCACCCACTTTTGTATCATCTGCAAACTTGCTAATCTTGCCGTGTGTGTCCTCATCCAAATCATTGATATAGATGACAAATATTAACGGGCCCAGCATCGAATCCTGAGGCACACCACTAGCCACAAGACTCCAGTCTGAGAAGCAACGTTCCACCATCACCCTCTTCCCTTATCTCTGCCTTAAAAATATCCACTGACTTGGCCTCCTCATCATTCTGTGGCAATGAATTCCACAGATTCACCACCCTCTGACTAAAGAAATTCCTCCTCATCTCCTTCCTAAAGGAACATCCTTTAATTCTGAAGATATGGCCTCTGGTCCGAGACTCTCCCACTAGTGGAAACATCCTCTCCACATCCACATCCAGTGTTAGCTGTGAGTGCCCAGGACATTGACTGAAGCTGAAGGAGCGGAGCGGGGTAGTGGGTAGTGGATGGAGAGCGGTGGACGGCCGGCCGGACTCTGCACTGACCGCAGAGCTCGCTGTTCCTGCGGACACGTTATATCCATAGAAACATAGAAAATAGGTGCAGGAGTAGGCCATTCGGCCCTTCGAGCCTGCACCGCCATTCTTGGTTCTTGGTTTCTTGGTCCTCCAAAATATTCCAAATGGAATTTAAACTGGAGGTGGTGAAGGGAGGGTTTAAGCCAGAAAGGGTTATTGGGAAGAAAGAGCTACTTTAAATTTAGTTATAACCATATAACAATTACAGCACTGAAACAGGCCATCTCGACCCTTCTAGTCCGTGCCGAACACGTATTCTCCCCTAGTCCCATATACCTGCGCTCAGACCATTAAACCCTCCATTCCTTTCCCGTCCATATAACTATCCAATTTATTTTTAAATGATAAAAATGAACCTGCCTCCACCACCTTCACTGGAAGCTCATTCCACACAGCCACCACTCTCTGAGTAAAGAAGTTCCCCCTCATGTTACCCCTAAACTTCTGTCCCTTAATTCTCAAGTCATGTCCCCTTGTTTGAATCTTCCCTACTCTCAGTGGGAAAAGCTTATCCACGTCAACTCTGTCTATCCCTCTCATCATTTTAAAGACCTCTATCAAGTCCCCCCTTAACCTTCTGCGCTCCAAAGAATAAAGCCCTAACTTGTTCAACCTTTCTCTGTAACTTAGTTGCTGAAACCCAGGCAACATTCTAGTAAATCTCCTCTGTACTCTCTGTACTCTGTACTCATCTGGTTGGGTAACTATAGTTGGGTGGAGATTATTCCATGCTTTAATTGTGCGGGGGAAGAACGAATTGCTGTACACATCTGTCTTTGTAGCTGGGATCACAAATTGGATCGAATGCCCTCGTCTGCTCCTAATTGGTTTGGGTTTGGTGTAGGTCTTGTAGTCTATGTCGAGCTGACCATTTAACATTTCGTAAAAACAGGTCAAACGGTGAGCTTCACGTCTGTCTTGGAGAGGGTTCCACCCCGACCAGACAGTTCAGAAGTTTGGTGACACTCGCTTCTCGCTCATAGGTGTTAGTAACAAATCGAGCTGCCTGTCTTTGGACACATTCGATGGAAGAAATGTTTTTATTTGTGTATGGGTCCCATGCTGCAACTATGTAGTCCAAATGAGGTCTAACGAGGGTGAAGTATAGCTTCTCCTTGACAGAAGCTGAACAATGATGAAAGTTGCACCTCAGGAAGTTTAGGACACCTGTTGCTTTCACTGTTGCATGATGAGTCTGACCATTCCAACGCAGATCATTCTGCAATTTGATGCCAAGATACTTGTTGTTTGGATTCTTCAAGGGTGGCACCAAGTATATTGTAAGGTTTCGCCTGGATTCCTCTTTCTGGTGACACGCATAGTTTCACATTTGGAAGGGTTGAACTGCATGCCCCATTGTTGTGACCACTCAACCATAGTATCGAGATCCTTTTGGAGATCATCTTCATCATCAGCTGACTTCATTGGACGGTACAGCAAACAATCATCAGCGAAAAGTCTGGTCGTACTTGTGACTTTTTCATGGATGTCATTTATGTAAAGCAAAAATTCAATATGATCATGGCTGATCATCCAACTCAGTATCCTGTACCTGCCTTCTCTCCATACCCCCTGATCCCTTTAGCCACAAGGGTCACATCTAACTCCCTCTTAAATATAGCCAATGAACTGGCCTCAACTACCTTCTGTGGCAGAGAATTCCACAGATTCACCACTCTCTGTGTGAAAAATGTTTTTCTCATCTCGGTCCTAAAAGACTTCCCCCTTATCCTTAAACTGTGACCCCTTGTCCTGGACTTCCCCAACATCGGGAACAATCTTCCTACATCTAGCCCGTCCAACCCCTTAAGAATTTTGTAAGTTTCTATAAGATCCCCCCTCAATCTTCTAAATTCTAGCGAGTACAAGCCGAGTCTATCCAGTCTTTCTTCATATGAAAGTCCTGCCATCCCAGGAATCAGTCTGGTGCAACTGGTGATCCATGGGCTGGGCTGTGGGGATGTTTGCAGTCCGGGGACCGCGCACACTTGTGGGACCGGACTGTGCCGCTGGCGGGGAGGCGGGAGGCATGTGGTTCCACCGGCTGCAGCAATGCAGGTACCTGAGCCAAGACAAGACACCCTGGTTCCTGGTTCCAAACCTGACCGTCTACATTCTGCGGGTCAGACCGGACTGCCGCACCCTCAGCGATGTTGTATTTAAAGTCCCGGGCGTTTGGGTCCAGACACAATCCTGCTCTCTCAGGCTGAGTTTACGAGGCTCCACATCTCCAGACTAACCATGCAGTCCTACAACTTCTCGCAGCAGGATCACCCGATGCAGTCCCGCCGGTCTGGGTCGGTGGTGCTCAGCTCTAACCGTTCACAGCGGATGAGTGTGGGGAGCAGCGGCGGCGGCGGCGGCGGCGGCGGGGTAACGGCACGCCGAGCCATCAGTGTCTACAGTTCCCAGAGGCGGGGCACCCGTATCTCCTCCAGTTATGCCCCCAACAAGGGCAGCAACGTCGGCAGCTTCTACTCGGGGTCCCACAACTCGGGGGGGCTGGGGGCTTTCTCCATCAACGAGAAGCAGACCATGCAGAATCTCAACGAGCGCCTCGCCACCTACCTGAACAAGGTCCACTCTCTGGAGAAGTCCAACAACCAGTACGAGCTGCAGATCAGGGAGTACTACGACAAGAGGTCTCCCGCCGACGTCCGAGAGATGGGAGACCACTGGAAGACCATCAGCAGCCTCCGATCCCAGGTGAGTGAAACCTCTTAGGTCAGATGAGTGCTCTGTCCAGGTGAGTGGATCTCTGTGTCCAGGTGAGTGGATCTCTGTGTCCAGGTTAGTGGATCTCTGTGTCCAGGTGAGTGGATCTCTGTGTCCTGGTGAGTGGATCTCTGTGTCCAGGTGAGTGGATCTCTGTGTCCAGGTAAGTGTGGATCTGTCCAGGTGAGTGGATCTCTGTGTCCAGGTGAGTGGATCTCTGTCCAGGTGAGTGAACCTCTGAGGATTTAGACCAACTCACCACCTTTGCAACCATGGTATCATCAACCAAGGGGCAGATAGGGTAGACAGTCAAAACCTTTTCCCGGGGTGGAAATGTCCAAGCTAGAGGGCAGAGCGTGAAGGTGAGAAGGGAAAAGTTTAAAGGACATGTGTGGGGAAAGTTGTGGAGCCTGGAACGTGTAGCCAGGAGTGGTGGTGGAGGCAGACACGATAGTGGTGCTTTAGCTAGGTACATGGATATATGGTGAACGGATGGATTACGTGTCGGCAGATATAATTGGTCCTGGCATCATGTTTGGTGCATTCATGGTGGGCCGAAGGGCCTTTCCCTGTGCTGTACTGTTCTATGTTCTATGTTCCAGCTCTGCAGCCAGGTTCTTGGGCCATCTTACATTATTTTCACCCCTAGGTCAGATCTTCATAGGATCAGACTGCCCTGCTTTGATTGAGTAATTTTATTTAGCGAATGCAAAGTCCTTTAGCCAAGCAGTTGCCTCTTGATCTGCTGTATGAAGGGTGACAAGTCCTCCTTTGAGTCTTTGTTGAGGGCATGCTTCAATGATGTGTTGCATTGTTTGCTGCTCTCCACAAGCACACCATGGGGTTGGACTGCTGCCCCATTTGTGAAGGCTGGCCAAGCAGGGGCCATGTCCAGTCCTGAATCTATTCAGCGTCGTCCACTGCTTCCTTGGGAGATTGGTGCCAGGGACCGGTAGGGTGGGGTCTGACACCAGATGTTTATTTGGGACGTCCTTGGACTCCCATTCCCTTTTCCAAGCTGATTGGATGGTGAAATCAGCTGGTGGTGGGTTCTTCCAAATTGGTCGTCTAGATGGAAGTCGAGCAGTGGGTGGGTTGAAGATGTCCATGTGAATTGGCAGATGAGGGGAGTTTTTGGTCTTTTGGAGCATCCTTTGAGTGAGGACTACTCCCCGGATGTGTGGAGGGGCTATGTTGGATAGGACAGGGAGCCAGGGGAGTGGTGTTGAGCGGATTGTTCCTGTGATGATCCTCATTGTTGAGTTCAATTGGGTATCCACATGGTGTGTGTGGGATGACCTGGACCAAACAGGGGCACAATATTCGGCTGAAGAAAATGCAAGGGCTAGTGCTGAAATGCGCAGTGTGGGGGCTGCTGCCCCCCACTTTGAGCCAGCAAGCTTACTGAGGAGATTGTTTCTGGACTTCACCTTAGCTGCTGTTCTTTTAAGATGTTCCTTGAAGGATAGGGTCCTGTCAAGGGTCACTCCGAGGTAGGTTGGAGTGGGGGCATACTTCAGTTTGGTCCTGCTCAGATAGATGTTTGGTTCTCTTGTGGCTTCTGCATTATGGAGGTGGAACACACTGGAGACCGTTTTTGCTGGGCTTGGTTTTAGGCGCCAGGTTTTGCAGTACTCGTCCAGTTTAGCAAGGTCTTCATTGAGCACCTGTTCCAATGTACCAAAATCTGGTGCTTGGAAGGCCAAACAGATGTCATCTGCATAGATGAATTTGCGGGATTTGGTGGTGGGTAGGTCATTTGTGTAAAGGTTGAACAAGGTTGGGGCTAAAACTGACCCTTGCGGGAGCCCATTCTTCTGCATTCTCCATGCACTCTTGTTCTGTCCAAGGTGAACTCTGAACCTGCGGTTGGAGAGCAGAGATTTGATGGTTTCTGATGCCCAGGCAGGGAGTGCTTTGGTGAGTTTTAGGTGGAGGCCTTTGTGCCACACAGTGTCATAGGCTGCGGTGAGATCAAGGAACACTGCCCCGGTCTTCAGTTTGTTCTCGAAGCCTTTTTCAATGCAGGTGGTTAGGGCCAGAACTTGTTCTCCTGTGCTGCGGTCCTTGCGGAAACCTGCCTGATCCACACTGAGAATCTCTTCTACTCCTGGAGATATACGTTGTAGTATAAGGCGTTATAAGATTTTGAGTGGGACGCAGAGTAGAGAGATTGGGCGGTAGCTTGCTGGTAGTTTTTCGTCTTTGCCAGGTTTTGGTATAGCAATGACTTTTGCTGTCTGCCATATCTTTGGGATGGAGTTATTCTGTATGGCCCTAGTGTAGAGTTGGGTCAGCCAGGTTAGAGCTCGGGGGCCCAGGTGCTTCATGAACTCTGGAGAGATGTTATCATAACCTGCTGCCTTTCCACATTTCAGGCCCTGCAGGACCTTCTCCAGTTCAGCCACCTCGAAGGGCTCAGGGTTTCTTTCCTTTCCAGGTGTTCGTCGAAGCGTCCTTAGCTCTGTTGCGACAGCTCTTCTGGTGGACTTGTCTTGGGGTGCTTTTGCAATATTCAGTAGGTGGGATGCAACCTGGTTGGGTGTGACAGAAGGTCGGCTTTGGGTAGGGGGTTTCTGTGCAGCTCCTAGGCGGCGGATGAGGCTCCAGCATTTTCTGCTAGAGTGGGTGAAGTTTAGTTCTGCTACTGTCTCCTCCCATTTCCTTTGCCGAGCTGAAGATAGTGATTCAATGAGATGTTCTGCTATCTCAGGGTCCCCTGATGTTTTGTAGGTTTGTAAGAGGGCAGCGCTTTCTCCATCCAGGCATGGGACGTAGAGGGGACGGTAGCCTCTTGGAATTGTTTTGTGGGCGGCTTTATAGATGGCGCTGCAGAAACGGTTGTATGCTTCATCTACAGTGATGGTGTGGAGTGGGATGGTAACAACACTCTGGTCTAGAGTTTCACTGTATTTCTTCCAGTTGGCTTTGCGGAAATTCCAGCGCATCTTTCTTGGACTGTTTATGACTGGGAGGTGTAGGCCGATGTGTATGAGTGAGGGGCGGTGTTGACTGTGGGGGAAATCTTCCAGGATGAGGGTCTGTGCAGGGTAAGGGGTTCCATTCAAAGAGCTGACCCAGCACAGGTCAGGAGAGTAGTCCTTGTTCCACCTGGCAGAGTGGAATGTTCCTCTTTGTTTTGGGTCGTGTATGAGAGCAATGTCATTTCTGGATGCCCAGTCTGAAAGTGCCTCCCCATCATGATCCGCTGCTGGGTAACCCCAGTCAGGGTGGTGGCTGTTAAAGTCTCCCACATAGATGGCAGGGTGGGGAAGGGTGGGTAGGACTTGCAGATCCCAGTTGGCACTTGGTGGCTTGTACACATTGACAATGTGGAAACCACCAATAGTTATGGTATCCGAGAAACTTGCTATGGTCAGGTGACTTGCTTCAGCTATCTCGGAGCGCACATAGGTGGCACGTCCATGTTTGGCGTGGGGAGCGTAGCAAAGAAGATCAAAGCCATTGATGGTGTAACGGCCCACTTCCTCTGTGCCAACATGAGTCTCTTGGAGACAGATGACGTCAATGGAGTGTTGGTGGGCGAGGACTTCGATGAGGCGTCGCTTGGCTGCAGAGAGGCCTTCAACATTCAGTTGTAGTATTCGGAGAGCAGGTCCAACTGCTAGGTGCTCTTGAGGCTGGTCGTTGTTGCTGCTTTCGGCTTTGGGATAATGACTAGGATTCTTTGACTTGGCTCTCAGGCGTCGTCTTGTAGAATTTAGTCTGCTGGAAGGATCATTGGCTTCCCCAGGCGAACCTGGGTACTGAGTAATTGAAAAATATAGTATGAAAGGCCATTCGACCCACCGGGTCCACACACCGATCATCGATCTCCCATTCACACTAGTTCTATGTTATCTCATCTTCACATCCACCTCCTACGCACTAGGGGGCAATTATCTCACAAACCCGCACGTCTTAGGGATGTGGGAGGAAACCGCAGCACCCATGCAGTCACATGGAGAACATGCAAACTCCACACAGGCAGCATCCTATGTCAGGATTGAACCAGAGTCCCTGACGCTGTCTGTGAGGCGTCAGCTCTCCCAAGCCGTGCCACCATGGTGCAGAAAGACAGCATTGGACATCAGGCCTGTGTGGCTGAGAGAGTTAGGTTGACCAGGCCAGCCCTGGTCATCGTGGTTTCCACAGAATTCTTGGCATCGATTTATTATTATCAAACATTTCTTGATTAGTGCAGGGGTCAGAGTTTATGGGGAGAAGGCAGTAGAATGGGGTTAGGAGGGAGAGATAGATCATCCATGATTGATGTAGACTTGATGGGCCGAATGGCCTAATTCTTCTCCTATCACTTATGACCTTGACCTTATTATCACGTGTTCCAAGATGTAGTGAGAGACTTTGTTCTGCATGGATAGTTTAATTCAGTTTAGAGATACAGCACGGAAACAGGCCCTTCAGCCCATCGAGTCCGCGCTGACCAACGATCCCCGCACAATAACACTATCCCACACACACTAGGAATAATTCACAATTTTTCCGAAGCCAATTAACCTACAAACCTGCACGTCTCTGGAGTGTGGGAGGAAAGCGGAGATCCCGGAGAAGACCCACGCAGGTTACGGGGAGAACGTACAAATTCTGTACAGACAGCACCCGTAGTCAGGATCGAACCCGGGTCTCTGGCACTGTGAGGCAGCACCTCTACCACTGCGCCACCAGACAAATCGTACCGTAGGCAAATACATCAGGCAGGGTAAAAGAGAAAATAACTGTGTCGAATATAGTGCAGAGCAGGGTGGGATTGAGTGGGGGTGGGGGTGGCTGGTCAGTGGTCACTCTGATGGAACCTGGGATCCACAACACTCTACAATTTCTTGTGGTCTTGGACAGAGCGGTTGCTAAACCAAGTTGTGATGCACCTGGACAGAGTGATAGACAATAGGTGCAGGTGTAGGCCATTCGGCCCTTCGCAGTGCATCGAGTGTGGATGATCACTAATTTACATTGGTAGACAAAAATGCTGGAGAAACTCAGCGGGTGAGGCAGCATCTATGGAGCGAAGGAATAGGCGACGTTTCGGATCGAGACCCTTCTTCAGATGTTGCCTTTTTCCTTCGCTCCATAGATGCTGCCTCACCCGCTGAGTTTCTCCAGCATTTCTCCAGTCTACCTTCGATTTTCCAGCATCTGCAGTTCTTTGTGAAACATTAAAAACTAATTTACATTTTATCATTGATGATTTATCTGTGTGTTGTTGTGGTAAATGTGTCTGTAAAGCTCTAGCAAGAATGTCATTGTTCCCTTGCAAGAACATATGACAATGAAACACCTTTAACTCTCGATCACCTGTGCTCCTAATCAATAATCAAATGCTGCAGAAACTGCATGAAGCAATACTCCACACCACAGTCCTGTAAGAACATGTGATATTTCCCTCCCCCATCCCACCCCCATTTTTCACACAGAGAGTGGTGAATCTCTGGAATTCTCTGTCACAGAAGGTAGTTGAGGCCACAGTTCATTGGCTATATTTAAGAGGGAGTTAGATGTAGCTCTTGTGGCTAAAGGGATCAGGGGGTATGGAGAGAAGGCAGGTACAGGATACTGAGTTGGATGATCAGCCATGATCATATCGAATGGCGGTGCAGGCTCGAAGGGCCCAATGGCCTACTCCTGTACCTATTTTCTATGTTTCTATCCCCTCCTCCCACCTCCGTCTCCTCCATCCTCTACTCCTCACAGGTTCATAAGAGATAGGAGCAGAATTAGGCCATTCGGCCCATCAAGTCTACTCCCCCATTCAATCATGGCTGATCTATCTTTCCCTCTTAACCTCATTCTCCTGCCTTCTCCCCATAACCCCTGACACACAGGGTCTCCTCTCATGCCTATACTCAGCTTCCCTCTCACCTCCTCTCTGCCGCCACTTGAGCCCTTCCTGCAGTGTCCTGCCCCATCCCGTCCCGTCACCCACCCACCTCTCTGGGCACGTTCTCCTGAATGCTGAAGAAAGGTCTGAAGAAGGTTGTAGGTAGGAACTGCAGATGCTGGTTTAAACTGAAGATAGACACAAAATGCTGGAGTAACTCAGCGGGACAGGCAGCATCACAGGAGAGAAGGAACGGGTGACGTTTCAGGTCGAGACCCTTCTTCCGTCTGAAGACCTGAAACGTCACCTATCCCTGCCCCCCAGAGATGCTGCCTGACCCTCTGAGTTACTCCGGCACTTTGTGTTCTCTGCTGCTTTATATTAAGGACATTGGTTCAGTAACGAATGCCATGTCTTATTTTTCAGATCAATGGCGCTTCCCTGGCTAACGCCAAGATCCTGCTGCAGATTGACAATGCAAAACTGGCTGCAGATGACTTTAAAACCAAGTGAGTCATGTCACAGTAAGGTCACACAAACACCCTGTGCTCTGCCTCACCGACTCCTTTGTGGAAGACTAACTACAGTAACTGCAGTGGAGGGGCTTGTCTTCTCACCTCTCAGATTCAGTTGAGTTTATTGTCACGTGTACCGAGGTACAGTGAAAAGCTTTTTTGTTGCGTGCTAACCAGTCAGCGGAAAGACAATACGTGATTACAATTCGCTCCATAGATGCTGCTGCACCCGCTGAGTTTCTCCAGCATTTTTGTGTACCTTCGATCTTCCAGCATCTGCAGTTCCTTCTTGAACTCGTGATTATAATTGGCCCATTTACAGTGTAGAAACATAGAAACATAGAAAATTGGTGCAGGAGGAGGCCATTCCGCCCTTCGAACCAGCACCGCCATTCATTGTGATCATTGCTGATCGTCCCATATATAACCCGTGCCTGCCTTCTCCCCATATCCCTTGACTCCACTAGCCCCTAGAGCTCTATCTAACTCTCTCTTAAATCCATCCAGCGACTTAGCCTCCACTGCCCTCTGTGGCAGGGAATTCCATAAATTCACAACTCTCTGGGTGAAAAAGTTCTTTCTCACCTCAGTCTTAAATGACCTCCCCTTTATTCTAAGACTGTGGCCCCTGGTTCTGGACTCGCCCAACATTGGGAAAAGTTTTCCTGCATCTAGCTTGTCCAGTCCTTTTATAATTTTATATGTTTCTATAAAATGCCCCCTCATCCTTCTAAACTCCAGTGAATACAAGATAGTCTTTTCAATCTTTCCTCATATGACAGTCCCGCCATCCCAGAGTTGCTCCAGCACTTTGTGTCTATGGATGGAATGTAATCCGAACTAGTGTGAGGTGATGCATTTGGGGATGTCAAATACTGGCTGAACATAAACTGAGTCAGGAGCTCAGCAGCATTGATGAACAGCGGGAGGTTGGCGTGCAACTCCATAACGTCCCAAAAATGGCGCACAGATGGATGGGGTAGTGAAGACAACATTTGGCCTCCATGGCCCATTCCACTGAGTATAAGAGTTGTGCCGTACAGTTCCATCTATCTGTTGTCTTCTTCTTCTTGCGTGCACAGCCTAAAGTTGTAGGACAACTTGTTCTATTTGATCTTACTTGACTGTGCACGCCGGGTTGATTGCATTCGTCGAAACAGGGCGGACCACGTGAAGGTTGCAATCTCCCATCCCATCTATCTGTTGTGACTTCATGTTACAGCTGTACAGAATGTTATGTGCAGTGCTGGTCACCACACTAATGTGCTAGCATTGGAGAGAATACAGAACAGTGAAAGGCCTGGATAGAGTGGATGTGGAGAGGATGTTTCCACTAGTGGGAGATTCCAAGACCAGAGTTCATAGCCTCAGAATAAAAGGACGTTCCTTTAGGAAGGTGATGAGTAGGAATTTCTTTAGTCAGAGGGTGGGGAATCTGTGGGATTCCTTGCCAGGGAATGATGAGGAGCCCAAGTCAGTGGATATTTTTAAGGCAGAGATAAGGGAAGAGGGTGATGGTGGAAGGTTGCTTCTCGGACTGGAGTCCTGTGGCTAGTGGTGTGCCTCAGGATTCGGCACTGGGCCAGGGAAGGATGTGGAGGCAAAGTCAATGGATATTTTTAAGGCATAGATTCTTGATTAGGACGGGTGTCAGGGGTTATGGGGAGAAGGCAGGAGAGTGGGGTTAAGAGGGAAAGATAGATCAGCCATGATTGAATGGCAGAGTAGACTTGATGAGCCGAATGTCCTGATTCTGATCCTATCACTTATGAACATTGACAAGCCCCTTTGTGTGTCCTGCAGGTATGATTCAGAGCTGGCCATCAGGCGTGGTGTGGAGATGGACATCGCTGGGTTACGCAAAGTCCTAGATGAACTGACCATGGCCCGAAGTGATCTGGAGTCACAAATCGAAGCAATGAAGGAAGAACTAATCTACATCAGGAAGAGCCATGAAGATGTGAGTAGTACACATTGGAAACGTTGATGCCATTCGTCATGTAGTTGGCTTGTGGCATCAAGGAGCCAACTTTGATTGTGTGACATAGGGAGAAAGTGCAAACTCCACCCAGACAGCACCCGAGGTCAGGATTAAATGCGGCTCTCTGGTGCTGTGAGGCAGTGGCTCCACCTGCTGCAGCACTGTACCTCTCTTAAACCAACCAATGGTTTTCTCAATGGAAAGTGCTGGGGTCACTGCATCGAGGCAAATTCCTTGTATGTGAATACTTGGCCAATGAACTCATTCATTCATTCTAATGGCTTTCATTGTAATTTCATCAAGTCCAGAATCTCCCTCCTGCTCCCACACCTCAACACCATTTGGCATAATCCATATCTTCCTAATGCCTTCACGTTGCGGTGAACTTTCGGCCACTGAGCAAAGTCCTTTGAGATGACATTCCCCAATCACCACTCCTTCCAATCTGTAAAACTGGGAAGGGTTTCAGCCCGAAACGTTGCCTATTTCCTTCGCTCCATAGATGCTGCTGCACCCGCTGAGTTTCTCCAGCACTTTTGTCTCCCTTCGATTTTCCAGCATCTGCAGTTCCTTCTTAAACAACCAGCTTTAATACCCTATCCTTTGAGACGGTAGGATGAATATTCGAGGTCTGAATCTCTTTTTTCTCTCTTTGTTAGGAAATGAAATCTCTCCGTCACCAGCTGCGTGGTACAGTCACTGTGGAAGTGGACGCTCCTCCGGCCAAGGACTTGACCAAAACCCTGGCCGAACTGAGAAGCAATTATGAATTAATGGCAGAGAATAACCAACTGGAGGCTGAGAAATGTTTCAAGGAGCAGGTACCTATAATTGGAACAATGGCTGGGTGCGGGCAGGCTGCTGATTGCAACGTGGGAATCTGTTAAAAAATCCTTTGTGGTCAGGTTTGGAATAAAAATGTCTATTGACATTTACAATTCATAATTGGAGAGGTTGTGGTTTCAATAAATTCCAAACAAATAAATTCCAGCCATGATCACAATGAATGGTGGTGCTAGCTCGAAGGACCGAATGGCCTCCTCCTGCACCTATTTTCTATTTTCTATATTGGGTTAGTTTTTATCAAATCTTTCCACTCTCATCTTAAACCTATGTCCTCTGGATCTTCATTTCCCTTCCCTGGGTAAAGGATTCTGTGCATCTCTCCTTTCTAAGGTATTCCCCTCATGATCTTATACACCTCTATAAGATCCTCCTGCGTTCCAAGGAATAAAATCCTTTATGTTTTTTTCCAGTCGAGTGTTGTCAAACAAACGATGAGTACCAGCAGCCAACAGGTGTCCAAAGAGAAAGAACAATACAATGAGCAGAGGCGCAAACTGCAGTCGGTGGAGATTGATGTCCAGACGTTCATGAGTGTGGTGAGTGGTGTGCCAGGTTTTTCCCCTCAGTGGTTTATCCTCTCCACACCCGTCAATGTTACTCATTGTCAATGTTTTAATGCAGAAATCATCGCTGGAAGCCAACCTGCAGGATACAGAGGAGCAGTACGCCGACCAGCTGCTCAACCTCGAGGACATCCTCAGCGACCGCGATGCAGAGTTGTCCCAGATCCAGATGGACATGCAGAGGCAGAGCCAAGACTACACACAGCTCCTGGACGTCAAAACCAGGCTGGAGATGGAGATCGCCCAATACCGACGTCTCCTGGATGGAGAGCATGTCAGGTGGGATGATCATCCAAACCTCAAACAACTTCTTCACCCAGAGAGTTGTGGATCTGTGGAATTCTCTGCCACAGAAGGCAGTGGAGGCCAATTCACTGTGTGTATTCAAGAGAGAGTTAGATTTATTGTAGCTCTTAGGGCTAACAGATTCAAGGGATATGGGGAGAAAGCAGGAACGGGATACTGATTCTCAATGATCAGCCATGATCATATTGAATGGCGGTGCTGGCTCAAAGGGCCAGATTGGCCTCCTCCTGCACCCATTGTCTATGTTTCTATCATTGACTATTGACAGATGCACAATTCCTCTCTTCTCCTTCCCTCGTGCTTCATTAACCCGGGCTCTGTAAATGTTACAAATAATTTTGGTAAAAGGCAAAAAAACAGGCACCAAGTGAAGCTTTGCTACCCAGATGCATTGCTTGACCTATAGACTGATGCAGTAGGCCACTCTGCCCCTCAATCCTATCCTCCAGCCTGAAGAAGGGTCTCGACCCGAAACGTCACCCATTCCTTCGCTCCAGAGATGCTGCCGGTCCCGCTGAGTTACTCCAGCATTTTGTGTCTACCCTCCAGTAATGGCCTGAGTTTAGACTTTTAGGTTTTGGAGATACAGCATGGAAACAGGCCCTTCGGCCCACCATGTCTGTGTCGACCAACGATCAGCCCGTACGCCAGCACTATCCCACATGCTAGGGACAATTTATAATTTACAGAACTCAGTTAACCTACAAACCTAACGTCTTCAGAGTGTGGGAGGAAACCAAAGCACCCGGAGAAAACCCACGCAGTCACAGGGAAGACGTACGAACTCTATACAGACAGCGCCCGTAGTTAGGATCGAACCTGGGACCCTGGCGTTTGAGGCAGCAGCACTACCGCTGTGCCACCGTGATGCCCAAATGATTGAATACAATCTGATTGGCACCTCAACACCTGATCTCTGCTGTTGCATCTCACTCCCTTAGAACATAGAACGTACACCAGTACAACAGAGGGACAGGTCCTTTCCCCAAGATGCCTAGGCCAAACATGAAGGTAGACAAAAATGCTGGAGAAACTCAGCGGGTGAGGCAGCATCTATGGAGCGAAGGAATGGGTGAAGTTTCAGGTCGAGACCCTTCTTCAGACCGATGAGGGGATGGCGGGGGGGGGTGGGGGGGGGGGGGGGTGTAAGAAGAAAGGAAGAGGCGGAGACAGTGGGCTGTGGGAGAGCTGGGAAGGGGAGGGGAAAAAGGGAGAAAGCAGGGACTACCTGAAATTGGAGAAGTCAATGTTCATACCGCTGGGGTGTAAACTACCCGAGTGAAATATGAGGTGCTGCTCCTCCAATTTACGGTGGGCCTCACTCTAGCCATGGAGGAGGCCCAGGACAGAAAGGTCGGATTCGGAATGTGAGGGGGAGTTGGTTCTGTCAATTTAGATGGCACTTCTGCATATAATCGCCTTTACTTGATGCTGTCTACAAAACAGTCCCAAAACCAACATCAATCACACTGGTATGCATGGCATTCGCTCCATTCCATCAGAGGTATCTCTGGAGAGGGTCCAGAGGAGGTTAATGAGACTGATCCCAGTGGGTTATCATATGATGAGCGTTTCACGACACTGGGCCTGTACTCGCTGGAGTTTAAAAGGATGAGCGGGAAAATAATTGCAATGTACCGAATAATGAAAGGCCTGGATAGAGTGGATGTGGAGAGGATGTTTCCACTACTGGGAGAGTCTAGGATCAGAGGTCACAGCCTCAGAATTAAAGGACGTTCCTTTAGGAAGGAGATGAGAAGGAATTTCTTTAGCCAGAGGGTGGTGAATCTGTGGAATTCATTGCCACAAATGACTGTGGATGCCAAGAAAAAGGGTATTTTTAATGCCCCTGTCCCACTTAGGAAACCTGAACGGAAACCTCTGGAGACTTTGCGCCCCACCCAAGGTTTCCGTGCGGTTCCCGGAGGTTTTTGTCAGTCTCCCTACCTGCTTCCACTGCCTGCAACCTCGGGCAACCACCTGCAACCTCCGGGAACCGCACGGAAACCTTGGGTGGGGCGCAAAGTCTCCAGAGGTTTCCGTTCAGGTTTCCTAAGTGGGACAGGGGCATAAGGCAGAGATAGATAGATTCTTGATTGGTACGGGCATCAGGGATTATGGGGAGAAGGCAGGAGAATGGGGTTAGGAGGGAGAGTTATATCAGCCACAATTGAATGGCAAAGTAGACACTACGGGCCGAATGGCCTAATTCTGCTTCTATCACTTATGAACTTTGACCTCCATCTCTGTCCACTCCAGCTGTAAACCCACAGCTTTTGAAGGACTGAGCACTGAACTTCATTCTTCACAGAATTTTATTTGACCAATTGCTTTTTGTTTGTTGCCTAATTATTATTCTTTATGTCTTCAACAGCTACTCAACGGAAATCAAAACTGTCGAAGTAGTCAAGGGTAAGTACTGAGTGACTGTCACTAATTGATGCGTTTGATACAAGCAGCAGGGCGGCCGACCCTGGGATCGCTGCTTTTTTTTTAATCCTTTATTTGTCATTCAGACCTTTCGGTCTGAACGAAATGTTGTTTGGTGGGATGGGTGCTTACTGGTGGGATGGGTGAATGGGTGGGGAGAGAAAACCCTCTCCAGTCTGGACTCGCTCCGTCTCCCCAACTGATGTGTACGTGGTAGACAAAAGTGCTGGAGAAACTCAGCGGGTGCAGCAGCATCTATGGAGCGAAGGAAATGGGTAACGTTGCCTATTTCCTTCGCTCCATGCAAAGATTTGAACAAACTCTACTATAGGAAATAGGCAACGTTTCGGGCCGAAACCCTTGTGGGTTTCGTCCCGAAACGTTGCCTATTTCCTTCGCTCCATAGATGCTGCTGCACCCGCTGAGTTTCTCCAGCATTTTTGTCTACCTTCGATTTTGCAGCATCTGCAGTTCCTTCTTAAATGCTGTGTATGTGCCCTGCAGACCTCCCTCTGTAACTCAAATAGGGCCACATGCCCCAAACCAGTTAGGTGCTGGGGTGCAACAAGAGAGCAGCGATGGGCTCACAAGTGGGGTATTGGTCAACGTTTAACCTGGTTCTGTGGGGTCGGATCCTACAATCTTAACCGGTCCATCACACAGAAATTCCACCATCAGCTCCATCTCCAGCTCACTCAGGAAAGCAGCAACATTCAAGATTCAAGATTCAAGAGAGTTTATTGTCATGTGTCCCTGATAGGACAATGAAATTCTTGCTTTGCTTCAGCACACCAGAACATAGTAGGCATTGACTACAGAACAGATCAGTGTGTCCATATACCATTATATAAATATATACACACACATGAATAAATAAACTGATAACATGCAAATAACAGATAATTGGCTATTAATGTTCAAAGTTTTGTCCGAGCTGAGTTTAATAGCCTGATGGCTGTGGGGAAGTAGTTATTCCTGAACCAACATAATCACGGACTTGTCCTAACCACTCATTCCCTTTGCTTCCCACTCCCATCGGCCAGACGATGCAGAGGCTTCAAAGTGCGCACCACTAGACAGGAACAGTTTCTTCGCCACAGTTAAACTTATGAATTCCCTTTCCATAAGCCAGCGTTCTGTCCGATTTATGTCCACCTCATTGTGGACATTGTCTCTGGAACTGATGCACAACAGCGGACACTAAATGTTGCAGGAAGGAACTGCAGATGCTGGTTTAAACCAAAGATAGACACAAAATCCTGGAGTAACTCAGTGGGACAGGCGACATCTCTGGAGGCAAGGAATGGGGCTTCAAGTTTTGATGCCTCACTTTCTGGCCGCAGATGGTTGGTAGGTCGGTCAGCAAAAGACATCTTGCTAATAGAAGGTAGACAAAGATCCTGGAGAATCTCAGCGGGTGAGGCAGCATCTATGGAGTGAAGGAAATAGGTGACGTTTCGGGTCGAGACCCTTCTTCAGACTAATGTGCGGGTGGGGGGGGGGGGGGAAGAAGTAAGGAAGAGGTGGAGACAGTGGGCTGTGGGAGAGCTGGGAAGGGGGGAGGGGAAAGAAGGAGAAAGCAGGGACTACCTGAAATTGGAGAAGTCAATGTTCATACCGCTGGGGTGTAAACCACCCAAGCATTCTCGGGTCTTGCTAATAGAAGGACACTTCTATTGAAGGACTGCTATTGTATTGGGCTGTGGCCATTGGCACCAAATTCAGATTCTGGCCAAGTATCTTTAGCAAAGAAAACCAATTTATCGAACAAGAGATCTCAGATATGTGACACTATATCTTCAGATTACAAACTGTTCTGCATGGAGGATCCTCAGTTTATTTAGTTTAGTTTATTGTCACATGTACCAAGGTACTGTGAAAAGCTTTTGTTGCGTGCTAACCAGACAGTGTAAAGACAATACCCGATTACAATCGAGCCGTCCACTGCGCACAGATACATGATAAAGGGAATAACGTTTAGTGCAAGATAAAGTCCGATTGAAGATATTCCAAGGGTCTTCAATGAGGTTGATAGTGGCTCAGGACCGCTCTCCAGTTATTGGTAGAATGGTTCAATTGCCTGATAACAACTGGGAAGAAATTGTCCCTGAATCTGGAAGTGTGCGTTTTCACACTTCAAGTCCAAGTTCAAGTGAGTTTATTGTCATGTGGCCCTGATAGGACAATGAAATTCTTGCTTTGCTTCAGCACAACAGAACATAGTAGGCATTGACTACAGAACAGATCAGTGTGTCCATATACCATTATATAAATATATATTATACAGTTCACACAGTTTAGTTGAGTTTAGTTTGGTTTAGAGATACAGCGTGGAAACAGGCCCGTGTACACGTTGTCTGCAGCATTTCCACCTTCACTACACTTCCAAAATATTTCATTGACTGTGAAAGACTTGAAGTCAAGTGTATTCGTCACCTACACATACGACATGTTCAGTGAAATGGAAAGTGGCGATGCTCGCGGACTGTGATCCTTTCCGCTTGTCTATTGTTAATTAATTACTCCCATGTTTGTTTCTTTAAGTACCGGAAGTGGTGACCACCACGAAGTATATAACCGTCACAGAGACGTTGGTTGATGGGAAGGTTGTTGATTCGCGTCAGGATGTCCAAATTACTAAATAATAAACAGCCTCTCTCTCACCTGACCAAGATGATATCAACTCCACACATTGCTTTGCTCTTTAATTTTCTGGTGGCCTTCAATAAAGTCGTTTCTATTGATGCATGAAACACGTGTCCGGTTTATTGGTGTCAACACGTTGTAACTATCAGTAGGATTATCAGAGGGGGAACCGACGGGGGGTTAGAAGGAAGAAGGGGCAACGGGACTATATTGAATACTTTTATACATTTGTTGCCGCCTTATAGGCGACAACTCTTTGCATGTCTTACGTATTAGAGTCATAGAGAGATACAGCGTGCAAACAGGCCCTTCGACCCAACTTGCTCTGCTGCACTGGTCCCACCTGCCTGCGTTTGGCCCATATCCCTCCACACCTGTCCTATCCATGTAGCCAAATAAAGAATTTCACTGTACCAAGTAAACCGCATCAACAGCCCCGGGGAAGGCAGAAGAATGGGATTAGGAGGCAGAGATAGAACAGCCAGGATTGAATGGTGTAGACCCCGTCTGAAGAAGGGTTTCGGCCCGAAACGTTGCCTATTTCCTTCGCTCCATAGATGCTGCTGCACCCGCTGAGTTTCTCCAGCATTTTGTGTACCTTGAATGGTGTAGACTTGATGGGCCGAATGGCCTAATTCTGCTGCTGGGACATTAACGTATGGTCCCTGCCTCAACTATCTCACCCGGCAGCTGTTTCCATACACCCAGCACATTCTGTGTGGAACAGTCACCCTATGCGTGTGTGGAGTGCGTTGAGTTGATGCGGTTTGCGGGCAGTTTGCGGGCGAGCCCACACTGCGGCGAGTGTGCACAGGAGGCGCGCCCCCGACACCGGGCAGGGGGGAGAGAGACAGAGGGAGACAGAGAGAAGGAGGTTTAAAGGGTGCATCGTTACCCCGCAGCGGGCTGAGGGTGGCGGGTCGCGGGCAGTGCAGAGCCGCCGTGCCGTTGGCGAGATCCAGGCCGCCCGTCCCCGACCCCCCGCTGGCCGAGACCTCCACATCCACCTCCACCGCTGTCCGCACCGGCCCGGGGCGGCCGCTGGAGGATGACAGAGGCAGCGGGACAAGGAGAGCGATGGAGTTGTCGCCGCCGCCGCTCCACGCCCACATCTTGCAGAGTCGAGGCCGCCAGGTAGGTCTCAATGTAAGCCGCCCCCTCCTCCATCCCCCCCTCCCTCCATCCATTCCCCTCCTCCATCCACCCCCCCCCCCTCCATCCATCCCCTCCTCCATCCCTCCCACCCCCCCCCCCCCCTCCATCCATCCCCCTCCTCCATCCTCCATCCCCCCCCATCCGGCCCGAACCCCCTCCTGTACCGGCAAGACCCCCCGGCCCGGCCCGGCTTGTCCAGACCAGACCCCCCTCTCCCCGGGCCGCTGGTCCCCTCACGCTGACCCGTCCGCTCCGCTCCGCTCTACTCTACATCCATGCCCCGTGTGCAGGTGTGCGGTGCCGGCGACCAGGCGGAGGATGAGCGGTGTCTGCACAAGGCCCGGGCCGAGCTAGAGGATGTCCGGCGCCAGTGGCTCGGCGTCCAGCGGGAGACCCACGCCGTGCGGGCGCTGGTGAGGACAGAGAAGGGGCTTGGGGGTGGGGGGGGGGGGGGGGGGGGGGGGTTGCGGCTCCAGGTGTGGGGTGGGGCGGTACACTGTGGGTGTGGAGATGGGGAGGTACACTGTGGGGGTGGGGTGGGGGTGTGTGGAGATGAGGGGGGGCATACTGTGGGGGTGGGGGTGTGTGGAAATGGGGAGGGGGTACACTGTGGGTGTGGAGATGGGGAGGTACACTGTGGGGGTGTGGGGTGGGGAGGTACACTGTGGGGGTGGGGGGAGTTTGGAGATGGGGGGATGGGGGGTACACTGGGGGTGGGGGGGTACACTGGGGATGGTGTGGGGGGGGGGGGGTAGACTGGGGGGGGATTGTGTTTAACGTTGCCTCACTGTAGGGCAGCAGCGGGCCAGGGGCATCCTGCTCGACCCCCGTCCTTGGCCGCTACCCGGCAGGGCCAGTGCCGTGCTCGTCCCCCTGATACAAGGGGAGTCGGTGGCTGAGCAAGCAGAGATGCTGTCTCTGTGGAGTTTGCACCCTCTCATTGTGAATGCGGAGGTTTCATCCGGTTGAGTCAAGAGTGTTTCATTGTCATGTTTACCAACGCTGTTACACACAGATTATGTATGTGTGTGTAATATATATATATTGTGTTATATAATTAATTTATTTTGGATTTCATTTATATCTACATATTGTCTTATTTATCTTATATATGTGTACATAATATTTATATATAGTGTGTGTGTGTGTGTGTGTATAAATGCAAAGTCAGTAGAGCAACCAAAGACATTCCATTTTAGATCCACAGTTGCTGAGGTCAGTGTTGTGCAGTGTTCAAGAGCCTGATGATTGCTGGGAAGAAGCTGTTCCTGAACCTGAACATTACAGTTTTCAGGCTCGTGTACCTTATTCCCGATGGCAGTGGTGAGATGCGGGTGTGGCCACTCAAAGAGTTGGCCTTCGGCCCAACTCGCCCACACTGGCCAACAATGTCCCCCACCTGCCTGCGCTTGGTCCATATCCCTCCAAACCTGTCCTATCCATGTACCTGTCTAATGTATCTTAAACGCTGGGATAGTCCCAACCTCAACTACCTCCTCTGGCAGCTTCTTCCATACACCCACCACCCTTTGTGTGAAAAAGTTACCTCTCAGATTCCTATTAAATCTTTTCCCCTTCACCTTGAGCCTATGTCCTCTGGCCCTCGATTCCCCTACTCTTGAGCAAGAAACTCTGAGCATCTACCCGATCTATTCCTCTCATGATTTTATACACCTCTATAAGGTCTTCCCTCATCCTCCTGCGCTCCATGGAATAGAGACCCAGCCTACTCAACCTCTCCCTATAGCTCACACCCTCTAGTCCTGGCAACATCCTCGTAAATCTTTAACTGAATTCCTGGGATCATTCTTGTAAACCTCCTCTGGACCCTCTCCAGAGCCAGCACATCCTTCCTCAGACATGGTGCCCAAAACTGCTCACTGGTAACTGCTGTTGATAGCTGCAGGCTGCGGAGTGATTCTGTGGGACTACCCCACCGCCCTTACCAAATGACTCACTTCACTGTGTGTTCTTTGTTGCAACCAAAACATGCCAAAATTACTGCCTCTTATCCAGAATAATATTATTGTACTCTTGTAACAAGGACACAGATATCAGCTTTTATTCTTTGTTATTACAGCAATTTGAGATGAATAGAAAGGGTTCACGTGGCAGTGTGAAGAGCAGGTGTGTCAAATGTATTTACTGAGGTGAATCTTAAATAGGAGAGAGGGAGTCTCTGGGTGTGGTTTATCTGCAGTCATAGAAGCATTCATAATGACCCACATTAAAGATTGTTAGCTCGGCTTAAATTCTATGGAAATGAAGCAAAGGATGAAGCCGTTGGGAGATGTGTTCAGTGTTTGATGACAGAGTGGGGATAATGGGTGTAGATGTGGAAGGAACAATCTAGCTTGAGGTCACACCTGATCTTTCTGATGGTAAGTAGCACAGACAGGAGCATTCATAAAGTCATCGAGTCTAGTCTAGTCTAGTCTAGAGATACAGCACAGAAACAGGCCCAAGGTACAGTGAAATTAACTTATGTATCCAGTTCCACACAAGCATCACAATGCATAAGCAATTGGATACATCCACGGAGGTCTGTTGTCATTGGCGATGTTGCAGGATCGGCCTGGCCAAGCATAGCCGCGGTGTCGTCCGCCTCTGCTCCACCACGTGTGGTCCAGGTGCTTGGCCACTTGGAGCGGTGCCCGGTCCAGCCCAGCCCCAGGATGCTGCAGGGCCTCCAGCAGGCCACTCCCCCCATCGAGGCCATGCGTTCCCTCCCGCAGCCGGTCTGCTCACCGGCCCTCCGGCCCCTCCCTTCACGCTGGGTCAGTGAGCCGGGCATTAACATAGAAACATAGAACGTTTCGAGCCAGCACCGCCATTCATTTTGATCATGGCTGATCGTCCCCTATCAATAACCCGTGCCTGCCTTCTCCCCATATCCCTTGACTCCACTAGCCCCGAGAGCTCTATCTAACTCGGTGATTCCCAACCTGGGGCCATATGGCAAATTTCAGGGGGGCCACAGAAACATTTGGGGGATTTAGGGGGCCACAGGTTCAATGAAGGGGGGCCGCAGATCTGCCACCCTGTTGCCTCCTAATTTCAGTTCTAATAAATTTAAATCTTATGTAGTTTAAATATTTTTGATGTTTGTGGAATAGAATAAAAGAGAATATATGTGCAATTAATAGACACTGATATTTTTATGGAAGGTATAATATTGAAGTACTTATTTCCGCTAATAATGTCAGGTGGGGCACAGAAAAATTAAAAGATCCCAAGGGGGCCATGAGCTAAAAAAGGTTGGGAACCACTGATCTAACTCTCTCTTAAATCCATCCAGTGACTTGACCTCCACTGCCCTCTGTGGCAGGGAATTCCATAAATTCACAACTCTCTGAGTGAAAAAGTTTTTTCTCACCTCAGTCTTAAATGACCTCCCTTTATTCTGGGCGGGTTCCCGAGCCAAGGGTCCCCTGTCCACTGTGGTAGAGCCGGACCTGCTGGTAGGTCTGGTTCACAAGTGATTGGAGCAGAATTAGGCCATTCGGCCCATCCAGTCTATTTCACCATTCAATCATGGCTGTTCTATATCTCCCTCTCAACCCCATTCGCCTGCCTTTTCCCCATAGCCCTTGACACCCGTATTAATCAGGAAGCCATTAATCTGCACCTTAAATATGTCCATTGACTTGACCACAACAGCCGTCAGCAGCAATTAATTAGAGTCATAGATAGATACAGTGTGGAAACAAGCCCTTCGGCCCAACTTGCCCACACCGGCCAACAATGTCCCAGCTACACTAGTAGCGCATGTCTGCGCTTGATCCATATCCCTCCAAACCTGTCCGATCCATGTACCTGTCTAACTGTTTCTTAAATGTTGTGATTGTCCCAGCCTCGACTACTTCCTCTGGCAGTTTGTTCCATACACCCACCACCCTTTGTGTGGAGAAAGTTACCACTCCTGTTAGATCTTTTCCCCTTCACCTTGAACTGAAGTCCTCTGGTCCTCGATTCGCCTACGCGCTCGCTCTTGAGTGTGAAATCATCGCTGGAATCCAACCTGCAGGATACAGAGGAGCAGTACGCTGACCAGCTGCTCAACCTACAGGACATCCTCAGCGGTCGGGGTGCAGAGTTGTCCCAGATCCAGATGGACATGCAGAGGCAGAGCCAAGACTACACACAGCTCCTGGACATCAAAACCAGGCTGGAGATGGAGATCGCCCAATACTGCCGTCTCCTGGATGGAGAGCATGAGAATCAGGTGGGACGATCATCCAAACTTCAAACCACTTCTTCACCCAGAAAGTTGTGAATCTGTGGAATTCTCTGCCACAGAAGGCAGTGGAGGCCAATTCACTGTGTGTATTCAAGAGAGTTAGAGTTATTGTAGCTTTTAGGGCTAACAGATTCAAGGGATATGGGGAGAAAGCAGGAACGGGGTACTGATTCTCATAGTCTGTTCGAACTTCTACCTTCCAGCAGACGTTACAAGGCCTTCTACGCCCGCACCTCCAGACTCAGGAACAGCTTCATCCCCAGAGCTATAGCTGCTCTGAACCGTCCCTGCTGAGTGCCTCCCCCCATGAACTGTCTCCCTCGGATGGTCACGTCACACATCGACCCGGCACAGACCGATTGCACTTTAGACTGTTTTACCGGTCTGTTTTATAAATCATGTTTCTCTGGGTATCTAAATTTTAGTTGTTTAAGTAATGACATCGGATGGAAGCTGCATACCAAATCTCGTTGTACCTCTGTGCAATGACAATAAAATATATTATTATTATTATGATCAGCCATGACCACATTGAATGGCGGTGCTGGCTCGAAGGGCCGATTGGCCTACTCCTGCACCTATTGTCTATGTTACTCTGGGCTAGAGGCTGTGTGCGTTTACAGATTGACTACCCTTCCACCGTGCAGCTTGCCGGGACATGGCTTACAGGACTGACATCGGGGGGAATTTGGAATTGTTTCCACAGAGGGCAGTAGATGCTGAGACGGTTGTTCATTTCATGTCAGCTACCGATGGATCCCAGACACATGGTGACAAGGAGCTGACGGCCGAACAGGGTGAACAGGTTGGAGAAGCTCCTCCTCTGGTCCTGTTTCAATGCCCAGTGTTCTGTGGAGTCTGTGATGGCAGGTGTGTGTGACAACAGCCCTCCATGGATGGATGTATCTAATTGCTTACGCAACAGTGATTGACACCTTGGCAGGTAGTGCAGTCAACTCCCTGTACTCTGTCTCCTTGTTCCCATCAACAGCTCACAGACTTGTTATTCATCAATAGAGGTCCAATTTAATTATAGTTACACACCCCAATGAATGTTTTGTTTAAAACAAAAAGAAAATCATTTGTAAGATAAAAGGAGATATTTGGTCATAGATCAGAAGCAAATGAGCTGTCACCTGCTGTCTGATGGTGGTTTCCCACACAGCCTGTTTAAGAAGGAACTGCAGATGCTGGAAAATCGAAGGTAGACAAAAGTGCTGGAGGAACTCAGCGGGTGCAGCAGCATCTATGGAGTGAAGGAAATAGGCAACGTTTCGGGCCGAAACCCGGAAGGGTTTCAGCCCGAAACGTTGCCTATTTCCTATAGTGGAGATTGTTCAACTCTTTGCATGGAGCGAAGGAAATAGGCAACGTTGCCTATTTCCTTCGCTCCATAGATGCTGCTGCACCCGCTGAGTTTCTCCAGCACTTTTGTCTACCTCCCACACAGCCTGCGCTGTCCTGAGCAGTGAGTTGGCCGGTGAGCGAGCTGGCCGGTGAGTGAGCTGACCAGCTGTACAGCACCTACACGCTCAACTTCTCCTCTTGATCAAAAACAGACAGATTCATAGTCATAGAGTCCGATGGTGTGGGATCGGGCACTTCACCCCAACTTGCCCACACCGGCCAACTACACTAGTCCTTGGACAATAATCGGTGACTAAGAATCTTCTTGTATCTTACAAATGATTATCTTTTTGTTTTAAACAAAACATACACTAGTCCCACCTGCCCGCGTTTGGCCCATAGCCCTCTAAGCCTGTCCTGTCCTGCCCATAACGTCACCCATTCATTCTCTCCAGAGATGCTGCCTGCCTTTGTGTCTCTCTTCGGTGTATACCAGCATCTGCAGTTCCTTCCTACGCCCTGTCTTATCCACCTGGCTAATTGTTTCTTAAACATTGCAATAGTCCCTGCCTCAATTACCTTCTCTGGCAGCTCGTTCCGTACACCCACCACCTGAAATTGCTACCCCTCGGGTTCCTATTAAATCTTTCCCCCTTCACCTTAAACCTATGTCCCCTGGTTCGTGATTCCTCAGCCCTGGGAGAGAGACTCTGTGAGTCCACAGATCAAGGAACATCCTTAAACAGAGGCACAGGAACAGCAGACATTGTAGTCTTGAGCAACATACAGTGTCTGGAGGAACTCAGTGGGTCAGGCAGCATCTTTAGACACTAGACTTTAGAGATAAAACACAATAGGGTTTCTTTCCTGTTTATCAACTTCCAGAGTAACTTCTAAGTAGTTGTCTGGTTGCCAGGCTGCATTGAGAGGTGGGTTGGTTATTGGAGGAGGGGGTGCTTGTGAACACCCAGTGTGGGGGGCACTGAAGGGAGAGCTGGTGAAAGCATTGCCTGAGGGGACCAAATGTGTCGGAAGGAACGGCAGATGCTGGTTTAAACTAAAGATGGACACAAAAAGCTGGAGTAACTCAGCGGGACAGGCAGCATCTCTGGAGAGAAGGAATGGGTGACGTTTCGGGTCCTAGGTCTCCTCCATTGTCAGACTGAGCCAAAAGCATCTCATATTTCGCTTGGGCATCTGTGGTATGAATATTGATTTCTCTAATTTCAAGTAACCCCTGCGTTCCCTCTTTCTCTATCTCCCCCCCCACCCAACCAACCACACCAGCGTCTTGTTTTCACCCAACAAACAGCTAACAATGGATTGATTTCTTTATCATTGGTATTTTTTACATATCTTTCATTCATTGTTATTTATCTCGCTACATCATCATCCATATCTCTCGTTTCCCTTTCCCACTGACTCACTAGGAGATGGGTCTCGACCCGAAACGTCACCCATTCCTTCTATCCAGAGATGCTGCCTGTCCCGCTGAGTTACTCCAGCATTTTCTGTCTACTCTAGGAGACCGATCGGGTGGGTTCCCTGTCCAGGATTTCACCAGCTGGGACCTGATCGATGGGCCCTCTTCCCAGTAACACATACTCATCTCAAGCCCCAACACCAGCGGGGGGCTCTGATTGTAGACGGGGCCTTAGGGCAACGTACATCGCTCGGTCTTGTTCAGTCTCCAAGAATGTTTCCTATGTTTACACAGGGATTTACACAGACTGACAGTAACACAAAGCGCAGTAAACTGCAGGAAATTATAGATGTGTGTAACATTTTAAAATAATCACTCACATCTCTAATCTATTTATGAACCAATGTCAAATAATCAGTAGGTAGACACAAGTGCTGGAGAAACTCAATGGGTGAGGCAGCATCTATGCAGCGATGGAATGGGTCGATACTCTTCTTCAGACTGATGTGGGGGTGGGGTGGGGGGGGGGGGGAAGGAAGAGAAGGAGACAGTGGGCTGTGGGAGCTGGGAAGGGGAGGGGAAAGTAGGGACTACCTGAAATTGGAGAAGTCGATGTTCATACCGCTGGGGTGAAATTCCCCAATTTCAGGTAGTCCCTGCTTTCTCCCTCTTTCCCCTCCCCTTCCCAGCTCTCCCACAGCCTATAGTCTCCGCCTCTTCCTTTCTTCCCGCCCCCCCACGCCCACATCAGTCTGAAGAAGGGCCTCGACCCAAAACGTCACCTATTCTTGGTTCTTGGTTTCTTGGTCCTCCAAAATATTCCAAATGGAATTTAAACTGGAGGTGGTGAAGGGAGGGCTTGAGCCAGAAAGGGTTATTGGGAAGAAAGAGCTACTTTAAATTTAGTTGCATCTGGTTGGGTAACTATAGTTGGGTGGAGATTATTCCATGCTTTAATTGTGCGTGGGAAGAACAAATTGCTGTACACCTGTCTTTGTAGCTGGGATCACAATTCCTTCACTCCAAAGATGCCTTCGGTAAGGTTATAGAGTCACGGAGACAAACTGCACGGAAACAGGCCGTTCGACCCAATGTGGCCATGCAGACCAAGATGCCCCAGTAAAGCTAAATCTGATCTGCTTGCTTTTAACCCACATCCCTCTACAACCTCCCCATCCATGTATCTATGTACCTGTCCAGGTGTCTTTTAAATGTTCTTATTCCACCTGGCTCCTCTTTTGTGGGGTTTTATTGTGTTGTGTATTTTGTGTTTTTGTGACTGTTGGCAGATCAATTTCCCTCCTGGGATCAATAAAGTTCTATCGTATCGTGTCGTATCTACTTCCTCTGGCATCTTATATATTTCATATATCCACCATCCTCTGTGTGAAAAGTTGCCCCTCAGATTCCAGTTAAGCTCTCTAGTTCTTACTTTCCCAACTCCGGGGGAAAAGACTGTACATTCACGAGATTCACCACTCTCTGCGTGAAAAAGTGTTTCCTCGTCTCCGTTCTAAATGGCTTACCCCTTATTCTTAAACTGTGGCCCCTGGTTCTGGATTCCCCCATCATCGGGAACATGTTTCCTGCCTCTAGCTTGTCCAAACCGTGAATTAATCTTGTATGTTTCAATAATATGCCCTCTCATCCTTCTAAATTCCAGAGTATTGTGTAATGAACATTAGGGCAGCACAGTAGCGCAGCTGGTAGAGCCGCTGCCTTGTGCTGTCCATGTGGAGTTTGCATGTTCTCTATGTTACCATGTGGGTTTTCTCCAGGTGCTCCGGTTTCCGCCCATATCCCCCAGATGTGCGGGTTTGTAGGTTAAGTGGTTTCAGCAAATTGGCCCAAGTGTGTAGCGGGTGGATGAGAAATTGGGATAACATTGCACAGATGTGAATGGGTGACCAATGGTTGGCATGGTGGTCTAATGGCCCAGTTTCCATGCTGTACCTTTCAATCAATCCATCCATCAGTTATAAATACCGCTGGTGTGGTAGATAGACATAAAATGCTGGAGAAACTCAGCAGGTCAGGCAGTATCTCTGGAGAAAAACAATAGGTGGCATTTTGGGAAAAAGTTTTGAAGAAGGGTTCTGACCTGAAACGTCCCCTCTTCTATTTCTGCAGGGATGCTCCCTGACCTGTTGAGCTACAATAGGCAATAGGTGCAGGAGTAGGCCATTCGGCCCTTCGAGCCTGCACTGCCATTTAATGCGATCATGGCTGATCATCCCTAATCATGACCCCGTTCCTGCCTTCTCCCCATATCGCCTGACTCCGCTATTTTTAAGAGCCCTATCTAGCTCTCTCTTGAAAGCATCCAGAGAACCTGCCTCCACCACCCTCTGAGGCAGAGAATTCCACAGACTCACCACTCTCTGTCAGAAAAAGTGTTTCCTTGTCTCCATTCTAAATGGCTTACCCCTTATTCTTAAACTGTGGCCCCTGGTTCTGGACTCCCCCAACATCGGGAACATGTTTCCTGCCTCTAGCGTGTCCAAACCCTTAACAATCTTATATGTTTCAATGAGATCTCCTCTCATCCTTCTAAACTCCAGAGTGTACAAGCCCAGCCGCTCCATTCTCTCAGCAGATGACAGTCCCGCCATCCCGGGAATTAACCTTGTAAACCTACGCTGCACTCCCTCAATAGCAAGAATGTCCTTCCACAAATTAGGGGACCAAAACTGCACACAATACTCCAGCCCTTTGTGTCTATCTTTGTATGAACCAGCATCAGTAGTTCCTTCCCACACCACTGATGTGGTCATGGCTGATGTCAAGAATGTTTGACTGATGGTGGTTGTCATAATAATAATGTCATGTGACATTTATCATGTGACTGCACAGCCCAGACCATCACACACACAAACCAACCTCCCTTTCCTTCGCTCCATAGACGCTGCTGCACCCGCTGAGTTTCTCCAGCACTTTTGTCTACCTTCCATTGACTCCATCTACACCTCACGCTGCCTCGGCAAGGCCAGCAGCATCATCAAGGACGAGTCGCACCCCGGCCACTCCCTCTTCTCCCCTCTCCCATCGGGCAAAAAGTATAGAAGTGTGAAAATGCACACCTCCAGATTCAGGGGCAGTTTCTTCCCGGCTGTTATCAGGCAAATGAATCATCCTACTGCAACTAGAGAGCGGTGCTGAACTACTGTCTTCTTCATTGGTGACCCTCGGACTATCTTTGATCGGACTTTTCTGGCTTTACCTTGCACTAAACATTATTCCCTTATCGTGTGTCTGTATACTGTGAATGGCTCGATTGTAATCATGTATTGTCTTTCCACTGACTGGTTAGCACGCAACAAAAGCTTTGTGGTGGTGAATCTGTGGAACACATGGCCACAGTCGGCTGTGGAGGCCAAAAGTCAATAGATATTTGTACGGCAGCGACAGATAGATTCTTGATTAGTGCGGGTGTCGGGGGTTATGGGGAGAAGGCAGGAGAATGGGGTTAGGAGGCAGAGATAGATCAGCCGTGATGGAATTGTGGAGTAGACAAGATGGGCTGAATGCCTAATTCTGCTCCTATCACATGGCCTGATGATCTATTCACTGTACCTTGGTACACATGACAATAAACTAACTGAACTGAATGTGCAGGAAGGAACTGTAGATGCTGGATTAAACCTAAGATAGACACAAAATTCTGGAGTAACTCAGCGGGACAGGCAGCATCTCTGGAGAGAAGTAATGGGTGACGTTTCGGGTCGAGATGTCTGAAGGAGGGTCTCGACTCAAAACGCCACCCACTCCTTCTCTCCAGAGATGCTGCCTGTCCCGCTGAGTTACTCCAGCATTTTGCATCTTACTGAACTGAATGGTTGGCTGCTGTGTGTAAGGAAGGCCAGTTTCATTGCCGAGTGGAGTGGTGATTTTGAGCAGAGCTGGTGTTGTTTTACAGCAGAAGGGATTGGAGCAGTCCCTGCAGGCATCGGTGCGGAGACACGAGCTGCAACGCAGGAGCCTGGCCAAGATGGTGGGACAACTGGAGCACGAGTTGAAGGAGGTCAGGGGAGACATTGAACACCAGGTGTGGCAAAACCAACTGTTGGTCAACACCAAAGTGCGATTGGAGGGAGAAATCGGCAGGTACCGCAGCCTCATGGACAAGGAGGAGGGAAGGTAAGTGATGGATCTGCTGTATGAACAAGGAACTGCAGATGCTGGTTAATACACACAAGGACAGAGTGCTGGAGTAACTCAGCGGGTCAGGCAGCATCTGTGGAGAACATGGATAGCTGACGTTTCTGGTCGGATCTGAAGAAAGGTCTTGACCCAAAACATCACCCATTCCTTTTTTCCAGAGATGCTGCCTGACTCTTCTCTCAGTGGAATATTTCTATACACTTTGTACTTAATCTAAGATGGTGCTTCTGCACAGTAATACTTTGCTGAACTGTTTGCAAAAAAACATATTCACTGTAGCTTGGCACATGTGATTATAAAGAACCATTGAGATGGGGTCCCGACCTGTAACGTCACCTATCCATGTTCTCCACAGATGCTGCCTGACCCGCTGAGTTACTCCAGCACTCTGTGAAACGCCACCTATCCATGTTCTCCACAGATGCTGCCTGACCCGCTGAGTTACTCCAGCACTCTGTGAAACGTCACCTTTCCATGTTCTCCACAGATGCTGCCTGACCCGCTGAGTTACTCCAGCACTCTGTGAAACGTCACCTATCCATGTTCTCCACAGATGCTGCCTGACCCGCTGAGTTACTCCAGCACTCTGTGAAACGTCACCTATCCATGTTCTCCACAGATGCTGCCTGACCCGCTGAGTTACTCCAGCACGGTGAAATTCTTTGCGTGCACCTAAGATGTACAAATAGCAGCCACCTCCGATGTTTACAAAGTACCCCCGCCGGTTCTTTCTTTGTTTCCCCCCCTCATCACCTCCCTACTCTGGGTCCCCCATATATCTCTCCCCCCCCCCCCCCCCCCCCCCCCCCCCCATGGCGGTAGCCCCACGCCGGGCCCTCCATTGTTCTTCCCCCTCCCCCACCCCCCCCCCCGCACGGTGATTCCCCCGCTCCCTCATCGACCGCCGACCTCGGGTCGACCGCGTGGCTTCACCGCTGCCGCTGCGAGGTTCCACAGCGACTACAGGCCATCTCTGCTGCACAAGAATAGTTACACGGACAATAGGTGGAGGAGTCAGCCATTCGAGCAAGCACGGCCATTCAATATGATCATGGCTGATCATCCAGAATCAGTACCCCGTTCCTGCTTTTTCCCCATATCCCTTGATTCCTTTAGCCAAAAGATCTGTATCTAACTCTCTCTTGAAAACATCCAGTGAATTGGCCTCCACTGCCTTCTGTGGCAGAGAATTCCACCGATTCACAACTCTCTGGGTGAAAAAGTTTTTCCTCATCTCAGTCCTAAATGGCTGACCCCTTATTCTTAAACTGTGACCCTTGGTCTGGACTCCCCCAACATTGGGAGCATGTTTATATGTTTAAGAATTTAATGTTTCTATAGGATTCGCTCGTAGCTGTAGGTGCAGTTTGACCACATTTGCACTGGTTTCCATTTCAGACTCTCCAATGCAGCCGCTGTTGGCTCTGCATCATCGCTCAGCTCCTTCCGTCAGACGCAGGTGTGTCTCCCCTCAGGTGAGTAAATCCTTTCTTTTGCCTCGCTCTCTTCTTAAACAGTGACGCTACATTCACGATTCCTAGTCCTCTGGAACCACTCCCCACTCTAGTGATCCTTGAAAGATCATTACTAATACCTCCACGATCTCCACAGCTACCTCTTTCAGAACCCTGGGGTGCTGTGCACCTGGTCCAGGTGACACCCACCTTCAGATCTTCCAGCTTCTCAAGCACCTTTGTGGTGCCTTCACACCCACATTGGTTTTGCATAGAGCCTGTCACCAATCACAACCCGTGTGCAGGAAAGTCCAATTAGTGCGCCGGGCCTTGGAGTTGTTATTGAGGTCTTGTGGCTGTACCTCCTCGTGAGGCTGCTGGCGAGTCTCCAGCGGTGACAGGCTGTTTGCAAAACCAACGTGGGTGTGAACCAACCACACCTTCTCCTTAGCAATCGTCACTGCAGTCACTGCTGCCCCTGGACTCTCTTCAATGTCAGGCATGTTTCTGGTATCTATCTAATGCTGTGGAGGCTAACACAACAGAATTACTCAGATCAGCCACCATCTCTTTGCAATAAACACAACAACAGTACAATAAATAGTCAGCTGTAGTGGGGCTGTATCAGACCATTGTAGTGCAAGCTGATGTACATGGTGCAACCTTATGCAAGGTCCACAATAGTTCAGGGTGGATCAGGATCCTGATGGCTGATGTGATGAAGCTTCCACCACTTAACCAGTACTTTGGGCCAAGCCCCAGCCCACAACACTTGCAGTAACGGGAGTAAATGGAGTTTGGAAGGATGAGGGGGGGGGGGTCTCATTGACACCCACCTGATTATGAAAGGCGTAGATAGAGTGGATGTGGCAAGGATATTTCCACTAGTGGGAGAATCTAGGACCAGAGGCCACAGCCTCGGAAAAAAAGGACGTACCTTTACAATGGAGATGTGGAGCAATTTCTTTAGTCAGAGGATAGTGAATCTGTGAAATTCATTGCCAAAGGCAGCTGTGGAGGCCGTCTTTAGATAGTTTAAAAGCGGAGATAGACATGTTCTTGATTAGTACGGGTGTCATAGGGTCCGGGGAGAAGGCAGGAGGATGGGGGTAGAGTAGGAAAGATAGATCAACCGTGATCGAATGGTGGAGTGGACTCGATGGGCCGAATGGCCTAATTCTGCTCCTATGACCTATAAACATTGGTGGCAGGGGGTCTGGGCACAGTTGGACACCACCATTGACAGACGTGGTCACAGATGACTACATTTTCTTCAGCAGTTCCTGCAGTGGAAGATTGCCATGAGCAGAGGGTTGAGATGGCGGCAACACAGGAGTTTCATGGTCACAACTCGGTGGCTAAGACTTCAAAGGCTCGCGGCAAAATTCAGTAAGTACAAGAATATTTATTTCATTCCTCATAGAACACTGAATGAGCAAAGTTTGACAGTGCCACTCACTTTCATTCACTGCCCAACTACTGAGTATACACCAGTTGGGAGGTCATGTTGCAGTTGTATAAGATGTTGGTGAGACTGCACTCAAACTAATGTGTTCAGTTCTGGGCACCATGTTATTTGGAATTTGGAAGGATGATATAGAAACATATAAAATTATTAAGGAGATTGGACAGGCTAAATGCAGGAAAAATGTTCCCGATGTTGGGGGAGTCCAGAACCAGGGGTCACACTTTAAGAATAAGGGGTAGGCCATTTAGGACTGAGATGAGGAAAAACGTTTTCACCCAGAGAGTTGTGAATCTGTGGAATTCCCTGCCACAGAAGGCAGTGGAGGCCAATTCACTTGATGTTTTCAAGAGAGAGTTAGATATAGCTCTTTTGGCTAAAGGAATCAAGGGATATGGGGAAAAGGCAGGAACCTGGTACTGATTCTGGATCGGCCATGATCACATTGAATGGCGGTGCTGGCTCAAAGGGCTGAATGGCCTACTCCCGCACCTATTTTCTATGTTATTGGAAAGATGGTTTCGTTGAAGTGGGTGCAAAGAAGGAATGTTGCCAGGACTCGAGGGTCTGAGCTGTAGGGAGAGGTTGAGTCGACTGGGACTCTATTCCTTGGAGCGCTGGAGGATGAGGGGAGATCTTGTAGAGGTGTCTAAAATCATGAGAGGAATAGATCAGGTAGAGTCTCTTTCCCAGATTAGGGGAATCGAGGACCAGATGGCATAGGTTTAAGGTGAAGGGGGAAAGATTTTATCTGAGGTAACTTTTTCACACAGGTGTATGGAACGGTGGTGGGTGTATGGAACGGTGGTGGGTGTATGGAGGAGGTAGTTGAGGCAGGGACTATCACAACATTTAAGAAACAATTAGACAGATACATGGATAGGACAGATTTAGAGGGATATGGGCCAAATTCAGACAGGTGGGACGTGTAGCTGGGACATGTTGGTTGGTGCAGGCAAGTTGGGCTGTTTCTACACTGTGTGACTCTGCGAGTGTAATGTACTGTATGAATTCCGGGCGTCTCTGCTGACGATGCTTGCGGTGGTTTCAGGACGGAGAGAGTGGACGAGGTTATCAAGGAGTGGGAGTGCTCCTTCTTCAAAGACAACCCGCACCTCCGCAAGAAGTCTGCGTCGCTCCGCTTCGACCTGCACCTGGCGGCGACTGAGGAGGGCAGCTGCGGCGGCCAGCAGGCCGACCTCCCCGACATCGAGCTCCGGCTGGTGATGAGGAAGTCCAGCAGCATCCCGTCTCTCAAGTCCTAACACCAGCTCGCCACCCGAGCTCCCCTCCGCTCCGCTCCGCCTGGCGTTGATGTCCCGCTGCCAAATGCAGGCCGCAGGCTCTCTCTATATGTATCGCATTTATCCATAAACGAAGGTGCATGAAAACACAGCCAGTGGCAGGTTAATGGGGAAGGGGGCTGGTCTTGGCAGTGCCAGGGCAGAGGGCGGGCTTGGTGCCCTTTAATGGCCCCGCTGTTGGTCCGCAGCGCCACACACAGACCCCCAGCGGGTTGTCTGTTGCCCAGCGGCCCCGACTGTGGGTCAAGCTGGCTCCCCCGCTGAAGGTCACTGCCCGGGTTAGCCAGCCACAGTCAGCGGCCAAGGAGCAAGGAGCAGGAATGATACAATGCAACTTATAACCAGACTCAATGTGATTATGCAAAGCCTAAATTAGCTGCAGACCCTTCAATCCCCCGTCATCGCGACCAGCATTGAATGTAATCAAGACTAAACCAGGAAAGAATAGACAGAGTGCTGGAGTAACTCAGCGGGGCAGGCAGCATCTGTGGAGAACGTGAATAGATTACTTTTCGGGTCGGGGCCCTTCTTCAGACCGATCCCCAAACGTCACCTATCATTTTCCCATCTTTGATATAAACCAGCACCTGCAGTTCCTTGTGTCTACTGAATGTAATCAAGTGTATTTCTCCAGATCACAGACATCACTAAGATGTTGACAGCAGGCGAGGGAGGATTGGAACCCAGCGTGTCGGGCAGCATCTGTGGAGGGAATGGACGGGTGATGTTTCGTGTCGAGACTCTTCTTCAGGCGACCTGAAGCGCTGACTATCCACCCCCTCCACGGATGCTGCCCGACCCGCTAAGTAACTCCAGCGCTTTGTGTTTGACTGGAGCTCCCATGGTCAGCAGTGAAGCCGGGCTGGTACAGAGACACGGAGAGGAACGTGGGCCGGGCCCTGGTGTTTGGGCAGCTTACACCCCAGCGGTATGAGTATTGACTTGTCTAACTCCAAGTACCCCTTGCTGTCCCTCTCTCTCTCTCTCTCTCTCTCTCTCCATCCAATTCTCTGTCCCCCCCCTGATTACATCGTCTCTCTGTCTGCTTTGTTGTCACCTTCCCCCAGCTAACAATTTATTGTCATCTTCATCTTTTTTGATCTCTTACACTTCCTTATCTCTGCGACTCCCTCTGTCCTGGCGCTCGGTCTGAAGAAGGGTGTCGACCTGCAACGTCGCCCATTCCTTCCCTCCAGAGGTGCTGCCTGTCCCGCTGAGTTACTCCAGTAGTGTGTGTCGTTCTTGGTGGTTGTATCTCGACTGAAGGGTGTAGATTCAGCATGAGTTTGTCCAACTCTCGTTCCCAGTCGGTTCCCCACTGGATCACGCGGGTTGAACGGGGATATTTGTTTGTGAAAAGTGAAGCTGGCAGCGGAGGTGTGTGTGGGGGCGAGAAGTGGAAGGGAACGAGCGGGGCAAGGAACATGAAGCCAGGTGGGCCAACACAACACAACACAGCACGGAAACGGGCCCTTCAGCCCAACGTCCACACTGACCAAGATGACCATGTAAGACAGTCCTATTATCCTAGTTTTGGCCCATATCCATCTAAATACCCATCTAAATGTCTTTTAAATATTGTTATAGTACCTGCCACAGCTACCTCCTCTGGCAGCTCGTACCAACACCCTCCATGTTGAACATTACCCCTCAGGTTCCTATTAAATATTTCCCTTCTTATCTTAATTTGATGTACTCTGATTCTTGATTCTGCTACCCTGGGGTAAAGACCCTGTGCAGTCACCCTATCTATTCCCCTTATGATTACATACATCTACAAGACACCTTCAGGTATTAAAGTCCTAGCCTGCCCAACTTGAGCCCAGGCAATAGCAGAACAGGACCAGTTCCTTTCCCAAGCAAAACGCAACATGCTTGAGGAACTCAGCGGATCAGGCAGCATCTGTGGACTGTCTGAAGAATGGTCCTGAACCCAAACTATCCTTTCACATATGTAGCCTCACACGTTGAGATAGAACAGAACAGTGCAGCACAGGAACAGGCCCTTCGGCCCACAATATCCGTGCTAAACATGATGCCAAGTTAAACTAATCTCCTCTTCCTACACGTGATCCATATCCCTCCATTCGCTGCATATCCATAAGCCCCTTAAACACCACCATTCCTCCAGCCCTCTGTATTAATGCAGAAGACTCCAGCACCTGCAGTCTCTTGCTTCTCCGATTCTCCTATCCTAGGGTAAAGACCCTGTGCAGCCACCCTATCTATTCCCCTCATGATTATTAACATCTACAAGAACGCCATCTGCCTCCTGCTCTCCAAGGTATAAAAGTCCTAGCCTGCCCAACTTGAGCCCAGGCAATCCAGTCGAGGATATGCACTGGATCTGGGATGTGGACCCTCGGGCGACCCAAGCCTGTCCTCCAGAATTCAGTTGGGGCATGGCAGCAATTATGTGGAACTCTGTCCACCCTCTCCCTCCCTGACTTGGGGGCATTTAGCCCACGTCCCACTCACAGTGAGCCTTCATAAGAAGATGCCGTTCAGTTAGAACTGAGCCCATCTCTATTGTCCCACCTTGGTCCCCCTCAACCTTGCTGAGATCGACCAAACTTCCACCAAGGTTTTACTGAAGGGATCTACTAGGCCTTGTGCTGGATGGGGAGGCTCCGTGCAGTGGCAGGTGACTGGGAACATGCTGCAAGACAAATGCAATACCAATATTCACATCTCTGGCCAGAGGCCAACCTGGTGTATATTGATCATCCGTCATTTCCTCACAACCGCACAATGAAGTAGCAAAAGGTTAAATCTAATGGGTTGCAGGAAACAGAGGCTTACTCAGGCAGAGTCCACCCACCACATCTTCCCACTGCCCCACCCCAGCATACACTTACTGCTCAACTTGTAGAAACAAATCTCTCCAATGATTTGGGCGTGGATCAGACTTGTTCCCATTCCGGTTCTCTGGGTTCCAGGCATTCCCAAGCTTTCTTGCTGTTATTCTCAAGGAATTAGCCTCGACCGCAAGAACAAGCAGCTGATCATTATTATCAGTGTCCCGGAGAGACCACAGGACTGTGTGGAATGTATATGTAGCAGAGACCTGGGTTCTAGACTGACTTCAGTTAACACTTCCATTTAGATGGTTGACAAAAGTGCTGGAGAAACTCAGCGGGTGAGGCAGCATCTATGGAACGAAGGAAATAGGCAACTTCAGACAGAAGAAAGGTCTCGAAACGTCACCTATTTCCTTCGCTCCATAGATGCTGCCTCACCCGCTGAGTTTCTCCAGCATTTTTGTCTACCTTCGATTTTCCAGCATCTGCAGTTCCTTCTTAAACACTTCCATTTAGATGGTGGTTTCAACATAACACAGTGTATTTCACAGCCAAAACACAAAGTGCTGGAGGAACGTTGCAGGTCAGGTGGCATCTGGTTGGGACATTTCTTCATATGGCAGAGTGGACATGATGGGCCGAATGGCCTAATTCTGCTCCTATCACATGACAATATGGATTGCCGTGCGGGGGGGGGGGGGGATATTCTGGGAAGGAGGTGGGAGCGGGACAAAGTCTGGTAAGTGATAGGTGGATACGTGATGGGGCGGGAGTTGATTTGCAGATAGATGGAGTTTGGAGTAAGTGCCAAAGGCTAGAGGTGAAATAGAGACAGAATAGTATCAGGTAAAGGGAGAAGTGAAGGAAATGTAAAGCCGGGGGGGGGGGGGGTGGAATGGATGGAACAAAGTTTTTCAAAAACCTCCCACTGAGCCAGGCCTCAGGACATCAGGAGAAACAAGAAACTGCAGAAGCTGGTTTACATAAAAGACACAAAGAATTGGAGAAAAAAGAATTTCTTCATTCCTGAGGAAGGACCCTGCCCCAAAATGTCAACATTCCATGTTCTCCACAGATGCTGCTTGACCTGCTGAGTTACTCCAGCACTTTGTATCTATTTTTTAACAGGACATTAGGGTCAGGCCAGTGGGTCTTGGATATGTGGCAGAGATGCAGGAAAGGATTCTTCGATTAAAAGTTTTAACTAAATTGACAGTATGTTGTTGAAGGAACTCTATCTAACCCAAGCTGATCTTGCCTGATGAAAGTTTGCTGCTGCTTCTTCTTGTGTATGGCGTGCACAGCCTAAAGTTGTAGGACAACTTGTTCTATTTGATCTTATTTGATTGTGCACGCCGGGTTGATTGCATTCGTTGAAGCAGGGCGGACCACGTGAAGGTTGCAATCTCCCGCCCCTGGAATGTTTGCTGACGTGGCATCTAGTACTGGGAGGAGTGGAAAAACTTTGCATTGGGCTCATGCTGGTTGATGTTCTTTGGAGTCTTTGTTGGGAATCTGGAGAGAAAACATGCTAGATAATGCCCTGGGAGTTTTCAATGAGACAGTGTCGAGAAAACATCACCCATTATCTAACTCATGCGGATCATTGTCCTGAAGCTGTTTGATGGGATGTGCGAGAGAACTATATTTTGTATCTGGTGCATGCTTGGAATGTTTGATGGGAAAGTGTATATGTTATCCAGCTGAGTACAAGTATCTGAGCACATGTATTGCTTTATTTACCGTGGCAAAAGCCAGACAAATTGGTTCCAAGAAAAATGATCACACTAACTGGACAACCGGCACATGGCGTGAGTTATTGGGACAAATGTCCACAGCTCTCGGGTGAATGGTGATGCGTCAAGGTTGTTCAGTGCACCGTGAATTGGGATGACCACCTGTGTCCAGAATCAGAGCTCTCACAATCTGCAACATCAATCTTTCATCTGCCCTCAGTATCCTATTGCTGAAAAGTTGTGAGCGTTTTAGAATCTCTGGGACAGCGTGTGATAGAAATAACATTCAAATTCTTGTCGTGCTTTTCCTTAAACATGTGCTTGCAATGGGTATATAAAACAAACCTGAATTCTATATTAATATTATATTGTAATGTCTTATTGCAAGATAAATTACAGCTGTTGAGATGTGGAATCTATATTTACTGATACAGTGTTGAATTACTGAATAAAACTTATTGTTTCTACCGCTTCTTGTGATCATTGAAGATGCTGTGTTGAGAATTCCATTTCCATTGTCACGTTTTTGTGAATGAAGAAGGGACAGTGTGTGAGGAGTGGATGGTACTGTGCTCTTCCCAAGCCCAAAGTTGTTATGAAGAGTTCTAACCTCACTTCAAACAACCCTGTCAACAAGAGATTTGAATTCAGATAATCTTAATACAAATTCATGTTGGAGAAATCTTTACCTATATCTAGCTAATGCTGGATAATATGTGTAGGAAAGAACTGCAGATGCTGGTTTAAAGGTATACAGAAAATGCTGGAATTTCAAGGGTCTCAACCCGAAACGTCACCTATTCCCTCGCTCCAGAGATGCTGCCAGTCCCGCTGAGTTACTCCAGCATTTTGTCTACCTTCATGCAGGATAGAATGTTTTAAGTGAATGTGATTAGGGATAGACACTTAGTGTGGATGTTGGGGAAACATTTCAATCTCCCCCTGAAATTATGCTATCGGATTTTGTAACCCACCTAAAGGGGCAGAATGGCCTCAGTCTAACACCCCATTGAGAAGAGGGCTGACTTGGGTCTCAATCTAGATCACTGTTGCCAAAGCCCGGGGTGGCGTTGCATCCGGAACTTTCTGATTCCGTGTTTAAATCACCGACCCATAAATGGAACCTAGCTTTGTGTCGTGTTTATTGGCTATATTTAAGAGGGAGTTAGATGTGGCCCTTGTGGCTAAAGGGATCAGGGGTATGGAGACAAGGCAGGTACAGGATACTGAGTTGGATGATCAGCCATGATCATATTGAATGGCGGTGCAGGCTCGAAGGGCCGAATGGCCTACTCCTGCATTTATTTTCTATGTCTATGTTTTCTATGTTGTGGAACTACACTAGATCTTAGTTACAATATAACCACAGATATCTTTGCTTTGCATTTTCAGTCCACTTCATTTTGAGGGTTTGATTTGTTGCTGATGTTCACTCTATAAAACTCCCTGTCAGAGAGAGCTGGCACTGTTGATAGCCCACAATTTCCTTTGAAGATTGTTTTGCTTATTTTGCCTATAATTCAGTTAGAACCTGTTCTGTGGGCGTATCTAGTTAAATGTCAAAAATAATAAACTAACTCAAAATAACAAGGTGATTTTGATGACCCGGTTTCATAGCACAAGCTTCCTTGTCAGGAATGGGTATGTATGGGAGGGAGAGAGGGCCATACAGCATTGAAACAGGTCCTATGTCCCAATTGACCAAGATGTCCATCGAAGTTCGTCCCACTAAGGTCGAGGTTTATTAATGTCACATGTATCGAGATAAAGTGGAGCTTTGTTTTGCATGATTTTCAAACAGATCAAATATCCCACACATGTTTGAGAAAGAACTGCAGATGCTGGAAAAATCGAAGGTAGACAAAGATGCTGGAGAAACTCAGCGGGTGAGGCAGCATTTAAGGAGCGAAGGAAATAGGTGACGTTTCGGGTCGAGTCTGAAGAAGGGTCTTGACCAGAAACATCACCTATTCCTGCGCTCCATAGATGCTGCCTCACCCACTAAAAATACCATACATATATACAATCAGTTTAAACTCAAGTACAATAGAGCAAAATGGAAGTTAAAGATTGAGAATATAGTTCTCAGCATTGTCGCACTCAAGTGCCTCAGTTCCACAGACAAAATCCCAGGTACTCAGTAGGGTAGAGGTGAATTGAAATAGTACCCTAGCTTATAGAAGGGTCATTCAGAAGCGTAATAATGCAGGGGAAGCTGTTCCAGTGTCTGGTGGTGCACTTTCAAGCTTCTATATCTTCAGGCTGACAAAAGAAGGAATGACTGGGTGGGACAAGTCTGATTATGTTATGTCTAACAAGGGCAAAACCTACACAGTAAAGGGCCTGTCCCACGAGCATGTGACTGCATGCGGCAAGCGCGACCTAACGTGGTCGCTTGAGCCGTACGCCCTCGCGGAGCCGGTCCCACTTCGATTGCCGGAGCCGTATGGAGTTGTGCGGAGCTGGTCCCGACATCGCGCGGGGCTCCGAAAAACTGACACTCCAAAAATTCCGCGCGGCAATGGCCTGCCGGCCCGCAGCCACATTCAGGCCGTACGCACCGCCTCGACGAGCGTGCGCAGCGTCTCAACGCTGTACGCTGCGTCTTGACGGCGTACGCCTAGCGCAAACCTCCCGCAGACTTCGCTTGAACTTCACGTCAACTCGTACGGGATCACTCGACCTCCGCGCGGCCCCCGCTTCCGGTTTGGTCGTGCTCGTGGGACAGGCCCTTAACTGGTTGGCCTCTGGGGAGTGTTGTAGAGCAGAGGGATCTAGGAGTACAGGTGTGTGGTTCCTTGCAGGTCGAGTTGCAGGTAGATAAGATGATCAAAAAGGCATTTGGCACTTTGGCCGTCATCAGTCAGAGTATTGAGTACAGAGGTTGGGAGGCCATGTTGCAATTGTATATGACGTTGGTGAGACCGCATTTAGAATATTGTGTTCAGTTCTGGGCAGCGTATTATAGGAAAAATATTGTCAAGTTTGAAAGGGTTCAGAAAAGATTTACGAGGATGTTGCCAGGACTAGAGGGTGTGAGCTATAGGGAGAGGTTGAGTAGGTTGGGTCTCTATTCCTTGGAGCGCAGGAGGATGAGGGGTGATCTTATAGAGGTATACAAAATCATGAGAGGAATAGATCAGGTTGATGCACAGAGTCTCTTGCCCAGAGTAGGGGAACCGAGGACCAGAGGATATAGGTTCAAGGTGAAGGGGAAAAGATTTAATAGGAATCTGAGGGGTAACTTTTTCACACATAGGGTAGTGGGTGTATGGAACAAGCTACCAGATGAGGTAGTTGAGGTAGAAGGGTCTCAACCCGAAACGTCGCCTATTTCCTTCGCTCCATAGATGCTGCCGCACCCGCTGAGTTTCTCTAGCATTTTTGTGTACCTTCACTAAGGTAGGTAAGTCTACCTTTAACGTCATCCAGTTAGATATCATAAGATGTACGTTTGCCAACAGTATGCTGGGGAAAGGGGATGGAACCGTGTTGATTCAGGCTTACCTGTTGTCCAGCTTACCTCCTTTATCCCTCTAAACCTTTCCTATTCACATGCCTATCCATATGTTGTTATTATACCTTCCTCTGCCACTTCTTTTAGCAGCTCATTCCATATAAGTACCACCCTTTTGCTCTGGTATTTTATTTAAGGCACATGTTTAATCAATAATGTTTTATTATTAATTTTAATGTTTTATGTATCATTCCTAACTGTCACTATGTCATGGTTGTGGGCGGAGCACCAAGGCAAATTCCTTGTATGTGAATACTTGGCCAATAAACTTATTCATTCATTCATTCATCCTTTGAGTTCAAAGGTTGTCCCTCAGATGTCCCTTCCACAGTTGTACCAGGGGGAATGATTTAATAGGTTCCTATTAAATCTTTCCCCTCTCACCTTAAACTGAAGCCCTCGGGGCTATTGAGGGAGTGCAGCGTAGGTTCACCAGGATGGCGAGACTGTCATATGTTGATAGAATGGAGCGGCTGGGCTTGTATACTCTGGAATTTAGAAGGATGAGAGGGTATCTTATTGAAACATACAAGATTATTAAGGGTTTGGACACGCTAGAGGCAGGAAACATGTTCCCGATGTTGGGAGAGTCCAGAACCAGGGGCCACAGTTTAAGAATAAGGGGTAAGCCATTCAGAACGGATATGAGGAAAAACATTTTCAAACAGAGTTGTGAATCTGCGGAATTCTCTGCCTCAGAAGGCGGTGGAGTCCAATTCGGCATCGGTATCTCAGCTGCACGGAAGCGGAGAGGAGAGCTCTTCAGCGCGTCGTCCATAGAGTGCAGAAGATTATTGGGACACAGCTACCAGCCTTGGAGGGCATCTACCACACACGGTGCCTCAGGAAGGCCGTCAGCATCCATAAAGACTCCTCACACCCTTGTAATGGACTGTTCAAACTACTTCCCTCCGGCAGGCAGACGTTACAAGGCCTTCTACGCCCGAACCTCCAGACTCAGGAACAGCTTCATTCCCAGAGCTATAGCGGCTCTGAACCGGCCCTGCTGAGTGCCCCCCACCCCCCCTGGACTGTCTCCCTCAGATGGTCACGTCGCACAGGCACATCTGCACTTTAGTCTGTTGAACTGTTTTACTGTTTTAATGTTCTTTTTACAAACCATGTTCTTGGGGTATCTAAATCTAAGTTGTATTAGCTATTTAAGTTATGACATCGGATGGAAGCTGCAAACCCAAATCTCGTTGCACTTATGTGCAATGACAATAAAATATATTATTATTATTATTATTATTATTATTCTCTGGACGCTTTCAAGAGAGAGTTAGATAGAGCTCTTAAAGATAACGGAGACAGGGGATAAAGGAATCAAGGGATACGAGGAAAAAGCAGGAACGGGGTACTGATTGTGGATTTTATTTTTATTTTATTTAACCTTTATTTAACCTGGAGAAGTCTCATTGAGATTAAAAATCTCTTTTACAAGAGAGTCCTGGCCAAGACAGGCAGCAGCACAGTTCCACAGTTACAGACAATAATTTTTAAAAAAACAACAGAGAACATATAAATAGAGTCACAGTCAGAACATCATCAAACAAAGCATGTACAGACAGAAGAGCCCGCTTCAACATCATTAAGAAGGGATTTAAATCTGTTTATAGAAACCAGCTCCTTAAGTTTCAGTTCATTCTGCAGCTGGTTCCATGCGAAGGCAGCAGCATAACTAAATGCCCTTTTCCCCAGTTCAGTACGGACTTTAGGTACAGTTAGTAAGAACAAGTCCTCAGAGCGGAGCTGATAAGTTCCTGTGCTTTTTCGAATTACATACTTCTGCAGGTATGAAGGAAGAACACCGAGGATAGTCTTATAAATAAGGATATGCCAATGATGGAGTCTGTGGGTGGACAGGGCAAACCATCCAACTTGAGCATACAAAGTGCAGTGGTGCGTGAGGGTTTTAAAATTAGTAACAAATCTCAGTGCTCCGTGGTAGACCGTGTCCAAAGACTGTAGGCATTTTGAAGATGCATTCATATATAAAACATCACCATAGTCCAACACAGACATAAACGTTGCAGCAACAAGTCTTTTTTTGGCTTCAAAAGAAGATGATCAGCCATGATCACATTAAATGGCGGTGCTGGCTCAAAGGGCCAAATGGCCACTCCTGCATCTATTGTCTATTGGTTCTTGATGATCATATCTTGGGAGAAACATAAAGAGAAAAAGGAAAGGGAAAATGAGAAGAGTTGATAGGGCTGGGATAGAGAGTGGGAAGATTGGAGTGTTATGTGTTTAATTTAAGGCTTGCTCTGGCGGTGTAATTGCCAAAGGCAACATCAGATGGGAAAATGCAACCTAAGCAGTTCGACTCCATGCATTTCAAGAATTTGCTGATTATGTATTTGTAAAGGGCATTCATGAAAAAACAAGTTAAATACTTTGCAATGTTGAGGCATGTCACAAGCAAACCATCGCAGATACATTTCACAAGCAGTGATACCACCTGTAACTTCCCCCCACACGAACAAGGTGCCAATTCCTGCTTATGAGTAGGATGGAACTGCAGATGCCGGTTTAAATCGAAGATAGACACAAAATGCTGGAGTAACTGGTTATGGAATCCCTGCTTATTACTGACTTGAAGGAATGTGTAGCTTTTGTTCTCCAGTGGTAGTTCTGACCATGGCGATCAACGTTCCTCAGAGAGAAATATCGGTGATTGTGGTTTCATTTACAGCCTTGATAACTGCTTACTTGTAACAATTAAGCCCATTTATGAGTGTGGTTACTGTGTGTGGATGTTCTCATCCAACCTGCTCCCACAGGCATGTCACCAGTTAGTGATCAGCAGAAGGATAGGTGGATTTTATACTGACATTGCTCAAGGTGCTTAGCCCAATTGGCATGTTGTCCTTGGAACCCTAGATGAGATGCAGTAACTACATCCTCAAACCTGGACTATCCTGGACAAAAGGACACAGAGTGCTGGAGTAACTTAGTGGGTCAGCAGCATCTCTGGAGAACATGGATAGGTGATGTTTCAAAGTGCTGGAGTAACTCAGTGGGTCAGGCAGCATCTCTGGAGAACATGAACAGGTGACGTTTCTGGTCCAGACCCTTCTTCATACCTTCTGCGTGACCTGCTGAGTTACTCCAACACCTTGTGTCCTTTTGTGTTTTAAGCAGTATCTGCTGTTCCTTGTTTCTACTATACTGGACAATCTGCTTTGGCTCGTCAATAGAACATGGCATTTATATCTTGCCTTTCATTTCACCTCCCAAAGTATTTTCTAGCCAATGAAATATTTTACAAGTGTGTTTACAGTTGTGTTGCAAAACCTGCACCAGTCAAGCTCCTCAGTGAAGTGGGGATAAATGGTCAGGAAACACCTGAACTCTCTTCTTCATTGTTGTCTTGTGTTTTTCTCTCTCCATCCAGGAACCCTGGCAAGGATGCGTAACAACTCACCTGAAAGGTGGCACATTTGGCTTGTTTTTTCATGAATGCCCTTTACAAATACATCATCAGCAAATTCTGATGTTGCCTTTGGCAATTACACTGCCAGAGCAAGCCCCATGGTGGGCATGTGAACATTAAATTAAACACATAACACTCCAATCTTCCCACTCCCTATCCCAGCCCTATCAACTCTTCTCATTTTCCCTTTCCTTTTTCTCTTTATGTTTCTCCCAAGATATGATCATCAAGAACCAATAGACAGCAGGTGCAGGAGTAGGCCATTCAGCTCTTCGAGCCAGCACCGCCATTTAATGTGATCGTGGCTGATCATCCACAATCAGTACCCCGTTCCTGCCTTTTCCCCAAAGTCAAAGTCAAAGTCAAAGTAGCCTTTATTGTCATTCAGACCTTGCGGTCTGAACACAATTTCGTTGCCTTGCAGTCCTACATATACCTGTAATAAAAATGACAAAAACACACAATAAACACAAATTAACATCCACCACAGTGAGTTCACCAGGCACCTCCTCACTGTGATGGAGGCAAAAGTCTTAAAGTCTTTGTCTCTTCCCTTCTTCTTCTCCCTCTGCGCCGAGGCGATCCAGGCTTTGGATGTTGTGACCCCACCGGGCGATGGTAAGTAATGTCAGTCCCGCGGCTGAATCCGAGCTCCGCGAACGGGCCGGTTCAACTCCGCGGCCCGGGGTGGTCGAAGCCGCCGAAGCTCTTCACTTTCTCTTCACTTCACATATCTCTTCACTTTAAGAGATCTATCCAACTCTCTCTTGAAAGCAGCCAGAGAATTGGCCTCCACTGTCTTCTGAGGCAGAGAATTCCACAGATTCACAAACCTCTGTGTGAAAAAGTGTGAAATATCTGGAGCACCAGCCAGATATTTTAGCGCTCAATTCTCTGGGAATGGGATTTGAAGGAAGGAATTCTTTGGTACAGAGAGGACGGTGGACGTGGCCATGAAGGGGAGCAGCAGGAACAAAGCAGAGCATCTCTGACTTGGAGAAGCTCAGAAAAGATTGGAGAAACTTGGGTCTGGAGTTTCAACGGTTGCCACCTGCTTCTTGTCTCCAGTAGAAGTGAGGTGTAAAATCAGTTTACATGCGCACATCAGCCATGGCTGCTAATTCCGTTGCTGGGATCCATGTCTCACCCCATATATGGCACCAGGTACACTGCAGTCAGTGCTCTCATTGATCTGAAACGCATGTTTGACAATGTTGCCTTGAAGGTGAAATTATCACAGCTGTCATAAGTGATAGTAAGTAAGTAAGTTTTATTTATATAGCACGTTTTAAGTCAACTCGCATTGACACCAAAGTGCTTTACATAAATTAAATAATAAGTTTCCATACAAACCATAGAAAAAGGTTAAAAAAATGAATAAAATGGACACAACATATTATAGAGTTCATCACAAACGTTCCCCCACAGCAGAATCAAACATTTCCACTGTGGAGAAAGGCACCAGAAAGTTAAGTCCTCTTCCTCTGTGAAACACCCGAGTTCGGGGCCCATTTGTGGCCGTGCAGCCAGTCCGATGATTTTCAGGGCCCTCTTGCCGTGAAGATGGAACTTCGGCGTCGGGTGAAACATTCCTCAGCGGCTTGGAGAAGTCTGGAGCGGCTGCCTCCTCCCTGGAGACCGGGGCACTCGTAGTCCTCAGGGCGTGCCGGTTGGAGCTCCAACCCCGGCGAACTCGATCCCTGGCTCTGCAGCGCCCCAAATCCAGCGCCACCCGCGGCCGGACGCCCGCCGCCCCAGCTCCGCGATGTTGGGATCGACGGCCACAGCGCTCTGGAGCTTACCGCACGGTGACCCGGTAAGGCATCGCCCGCTCCGTGTTGGTATCCCAGCGCTGCGCCACCGCCGCCGAAGCTGTAGTCCCAGCCGGTCCCGACAGGAAACGCCGCTCCATTCTCGATGGTAGGCCGCGAGGATGGGGCGAAGAAGCAGCTTGGAGTAAGACTAGACCATTCGGCCCATCAAGTCTACTCCGCCATTCAATCATGGCTGATCTATCTCTCCCTCCTAACCCCATTCTCCTGCCTTCTCACCATAACCTCCAACACCCGTACTAATCAAGAATCTATCTGTCTCTGCCTTAAAAATACCCATTTTCTTGGCATTCCACAGATTCACCACCCTCTGCCTGAAGAAATGTCTCATCTCCTTCTTCTTCTTTGGAGTTTTACGGCAGCCGGCATCCACAATGTTGCATTGCTGCCACCTTCTGGCTTCACTCCACAGTCCTCATGTCTTTACATTATATCCTTTTTATAAGGCCAGAGGCCCTCAAGAAATTAAACAACACCTTTACTCCTTTTCCTTCCCCTCCACACTCTAGAATGTTCTTTTCTGATATATCTGTCATTCCAATTTTCTTCATTTCACTGATCAAAACTCTTCTTTCTGTTTCATATCTTCTACATGTAACTAGAGCATGCTGAACTGTTTCCGGCTGATGGCATTCCTCACACAGCCCAGTAGGGTGTTTTCCCAACATTTTTAATGTGCTGTTCAGGTGAGTGTGTCCTATCCTCAATCTTGCTAATACTACCTGTTCTCTCCTGTTCCCCCCTCTTCTTGCTGTAATGCCCACTCTATTTTGTAGCGAATAGAGGTGTCTCCCCTTTGTCTCCTGTTCCCAGTATTGTTGCCATTCCTGATTTATTTTCTTCCACACAATGTGTTTTCCTTCAGATTTGGATAATTGTAGGTTTACCTCTATGTTCTCTTTTTTAACGGCCTCTTTTGCTAATTTATCCACTTTTTCATTTCCTAGCACACCAATGTGTGCTGGGACCCACAACAAAGTCACGTCACTGCCCTTCCTTGTTACTTGGCTTAATAGTAGTAGAATTTCATACACTAGGTCAGGCCGCCTATGGGATGCACCAGACCCAATACTCTGGATTGCAGACAATGAGTCGCTACATATTAATACTTTGCATGGTTGCACCTGTTCTATCCACCGAACTGCCATCAAAATAGCGTACAGTTCCACTGTATATACTGCCAAATAGTTATTTGTTCTTTTGCAAATCTCAACATTCATCCCTTGCACTACCACAGCTGCCCCTGTTGTTTCAGCTACTGGGTCCTTTGATCCATCTGTGAAGATTAAGAGGTGTTCCCTGTATCTATTATATATATGGTTATGGTATTCTGTCTTTAGGTCCGAATTTTCTTCCCTCCTTTTTGCCTCCCATATCTCCAGATCAACTTTTGGGATGTTTAGTAACCATATTGGGACAGATGGCCACAATACTGCAGGGCAGAACTCTTTGTCCTCTACTTCCATGTCCCTTGCCACACCTCCTCCAACCCAGCCGAAGCTTCCAGACTGAGCCACCCCTCTCTCCCAGCACTCCTGTACTACCTGTTTTGTCGGGTGGTTCTCTCCATGACCCTTAAGGCTTAGCCAGTAATTAGCCATTAGTTGTCTGCGGCGCAGTCTCAACGGCATCTCCCCAGTTTCCACCTGTAGTGCACATACAGGTGACGTCCGCACACCTCCTATACAGATTCTTAGAGCTTCCGCTTGGACTTTGTCCAACTCGGACAACACTGACTTAGATGCTGACCCATAAGCTTTACTGCCATACTCTACTCTGGATCTGATCAGTGATACATAGATATGTTTAAGAGATAATATATCTGCTCCCCACTCTAAACCTGCTAAGCATCTCATTACATTGATGGCTTTTTTGCATTTTCCAATTATTTTTGTAATGTGGACCCTCCATGTTAATCTGGAGTCAAAATGGACTCCCAGGAAACGGAAATCTTTTACTCTTTCCAAATTGTTGCCGTATAGTTTTAACCGGACATCCTCTTTAATTTTCTTCCTTGTGAAAACCATTGTCTTTGTCTTCTCTATAGAGAATTTAAAACCCCATTTCACTCCCCACTCTTCCACCTGGGCTATCCCTTGCTGCATTTTTTCCACGATAAAATCTATATTCTTCCCCCTTTCTCCATACGCTGCCATCATCTGCAAAGAGCGATCGCCCCATCTCTGGTTGAATGTTTGCAAATATATCATTGATCATGATTGAGAATAGGATCGGGCTTATCGCACTTCCTTGGGGAGTTCCATTCTCGACTACACATTTACTAGAGATGTCTGACCCTATTTTAACTTGGATACTTCTACCGTTAAGAAAATCCATTATCCAGTTAAAAATATTTCCTCCTACTCCCATTAAATGCAGCTTTATTAGAAGACCTTCTCTCCACAACATATCATAAGCCTTCTCTACATCAAAAAATACGGTAACTACAGATTCTTTTTTGACTTGTGCTTTCCTTATATCATCTTCCAAGCACAGAACTGGATCATTAGTACCTCTCCCTTTTCTAAAGCCACTCTGATAATTAGCCACTATACCGTTTTCTTCCATTAGATGCATTAATCTTTCATTTACCATTCTTTCCATCAGTTTACACATGTGTGCTGTTAAAGCTATAGGTCTATAATTTACTGGATTACTTGCATCTTTCCCTGGTTTCCTAATAGGCACAATGATTGCTTCCTTCCACCTCTCCGGTATTCGCCCTTCTTCCCACACCTTGTTATATAGTGCAAGTATCTTTTGGAGTCCCTCCTCACTTAGATGCTTTATCATTATGTAACAAATATCATCCTTCCCTGGGGCTGAGTTCTTACACTTGGCTTTTAATAATCTGAATGCTCTGTTTCTATTCACCACCGCCTCTTTACATTTATTGTCCCACCACGGCACAGCTTTCCTTTTTGATCTTCCTTTACTTTTAGGTATGGAAACTAATGCTGCTCTTTTGATACCTTCTGACAATTTATTCTCAAAGTTTTCTATATCTGTCTCTTCTTGTATCGGTTTTACATATCTATCACTTTCCTCCTTAAATTTCTCCCAATTAGCCTTTCCAAACACCCATCGTCCACTTCTGTTTTCTTTACTCATAGTTAAAGTAATATTTATTTTGCATAGCACAGGATGATGATCACTTCCTATGGTACCCTTTTCATATACTTCCCAGTTACATTTAGCAGCAATCCTATTAGAAACAAGTGTAAGGTCCAACACAGACTCCTTCCCTGTCCTAACATCTACCCTGGTCTTCTTTCCATCATTTAGACATACTAGATTACCATCATTTAATAATTCGTCAATTACCTGTCCATTATTATCTGACTTTCCACTGCCCCATAATGTATTATGTGCGTTAAAGTCCCCACACCAAATAACATTAGATTTGCTCTGGCCTTCTACTTCCTGTAACTTATTGACCTCTAATCGCTTACATGGATTATAGTAATTTATTACCACTATTTTCCTCCTCTCAGACCACACTTCTATTACCACATATTCCTGTTCCTGCCCAATTCCTAATACCTTGTATGGTATCCCTTTTTTAATGAAAGTGGCACAACCCCCTCCTCCCCCATTTCCCCTATCACATCTCACTGCAACATAATCATATAGAACAAAATCTAAACTTGGTTTCAACCAGGTTTCCTGGATACATACGACATCTGGTTTTTCCTTCCTACTGTCTATGAATTGCTTAAAGTCTTGCCCATTGGCTAACAAGCTTCTTGCATTCCATTGTAGGATTAACATTAATATTATTAACCCACACATGTTGACTCTTGGCTCGCCTGGATACTGAGACCATCATGTATTTCCTCCCACTTCAATCCTGCCATGCCCAAGTGGTGGACTGCAGCCTTTACAATGATTTGGATCCTTTCTGTTTTGGATTTTACTTCTGCTGTCGCATTTATTACTCCTGCTATAAATATAACCAGGTTTTTCTTTTCTTTCCATATACTCTTTTCTTTTTCTTTTATTGTTTCCATTATGCCCATATCTTGCTCCCTCCTGATCCTTCTTTCATTCATCTGTTTTGTAGGGTCAGCCTTTTTTGCTGCCTCTGCATAGGAGACCTTTTCCTTCACTCTTATGTTTTGTACTTCAGCTTCACGTTTCATCACCTCACAGCCCCAGTAAGCCACACGATGCTCTCCTCTACAATTACAGCACTTTGGTCTGACCCCCTCTCCACCCTGACCATATTCATGGTCCCCACTACACCTTGCGCATTTCCTCGCCCCCTTGCACATTTTAGCTATATGCCCAAATTTCTGACATTTGAAGCACCTCATTGGTTTGGGTATGTACTCTCTTACACTATATCGCATGAATCCAAAATGGACCACTTTTGGAAGGGATTCTGTCTTGAATTCAAGCAGGACTGACTCAGTTTCCTGTTTCTTTGCTCCTTTGGTCATTCTTTTGGCATTCATAATTAATTCACATCTCTTTCTGAGTTCCTGAACCAGTTCACTCATATTGACTTTGAGAGGGATTCCATAGATAACCCCTTTACACCCTGCCGCCCTCCGTTCTCCCACTCTCACTACTTTGATTATTTTGATTTTGTCAATCTTGTTCATTTTCATTGCCTTTTCAACTTGAGCCTCACTGTTGCACCCTATTAGCATGTTTCCATCTTCCAGCACTCTTGCATACTTTACTTCCCCAACCTGGGCTCTGATTATTTTTGTCAGCTTCATTGGCTCTATCTTCTTTACTCCTCCTTCTCCTTCAAACCTCACCACTACATTTAACGACATTTCCTTTTCTGGTTCCTTTTCTGGTTCCTTGTCTTCACTCTGCGATCCACCAATATTGCTTTTCCTTCTTTTACGGCTGCTCTTCCTGGGACTACCCCGTGTTCCCACGGTTTCCCACTCCTTCTCAACATTTCCTTCATTATCCTCTCCTCCACTGGCCTCCATACCACTAGACCCACTCTCGCCTGTCATTTTGTAACAGCAGGGAATATTCTGCTCCGGCCTGCGAGTTGCGTGTGTACCACCGCTCCTCCACCCCAGTCGTCTCATCTCCTTCCTAAAAGAATGTCCTTTTATTCTGAGGCTGTGACCTCTAGTCCTAGACTCTCTCACAAGTGGAAACATCCTCTCCACATCCACCCTATCCAAGCCTTTCACAATTCTGTATGTTTCATTGGCTGTAGGCCAATGATTGAATGTTCCAGGTGATCTTATATTCCACCTGCTCTGTACTGGGGAGGCAGATGCCAGGAGCCCGACTCTCCAGTGCTTCCCCAGCACCCAGAACCATTATTACTATTTAGTTTAGTTTATTGGTGTTACTGAGGTACAGTGAAAAGATTTCAGCGGAAAGACCATACATGATTACAATCAAGCCGTCCAGTGTACAATTACAGGATTAGGGTATAACATTTAGTGCAAGATATAATGTCGTAAAGTCAGATTAAAGATAGTTTGAGGGTCTCCAGTGAGGTGGATGGGAGGTCAGGACCACTCTCTAGTTGGTGAGAGGACGGTTCAGTTGCCCGATAACAGTTGGGAAGAAATTGTTCCTGAATATGAAGGTATTTGTTTTCAGACTTCTATACCTCTTGTCTGATGATAGAGGGGAGAAGAGGGAGTTACCGGGGTGATACTGGTTATTGATTATGCTCATGGCCTTGTCGTGGCAGTGTGAGGTGTAGATGGAGTCATTGTGAGGCAGGTTGGTCTGTGTGATGGTCTGGTCTGTGTCCACAGCTCTGCAATTCCTTGCGGTCTTGGATGGAGCTGTTCCCAAACCATGCTGTGATGCAACATGACAAAATGACTGATCTAGCTGAGATGGGTGCAGCCCTGACTCAGGCATTCAGACTGATGTTCACTTCGAACAGCCTGAGGTTTAAACATCGTGTATGATCTAGAGGTTGTACATGTTCATAGTGTATGATCTCATTATAGCCCTGGATCTGGGTGCCACAAGCATGACTCTCTCTCTGTTCCTCGTGAGCATGGAAACTTCCCTCTAGTTTTTAATGAACCTGGTGCTGAATCCTGCGCAGTAATCATTTTCATGCCAGGCCTTGATCAATTCAGTCTTACAAAGAGATGAGCTTTTAGAGAAATCAACAACAAAAAATAAATTCAAACCTTCATTGTAGGGCAAAGGAATTCAATTTCACATCAATAATGGGTACATTTTAAACTGTTTTAGTCGTGATAATGAAGGAATGTGGTACATTTCATGGAGAGAATTCTGCAAGGGTTTGTGTTCCTGTTGGCCTTGCTGGTGGGTTAGGGAGATGATTTCGGTCTAGCACAGACACTGCACCCACCACACTCTATGTGTTAAAAATAAAACTTGCCCCACACATCTTTAAACTTTGGCCCCTTGACCTTAAAGCTAAGCCCTCTCGTCTTTGACATTTCCATCCCGGAGAATAGCTTCTGAAAGTCTACACTATCTATGCCTCTCATCATTTTATATACTTCTATCAAGTCAGCAGGCATCCATTGGCTTCTAGAGAAAATAATCCAAGTCTGTCCAACCTCTACTATAGTTAACACCCCTCTAATCCAGGCAGCATTCTGGTAATCTTCCTCTTCAAAGCCTCCACATCCTTCCTGTAATGGGGGCGACCAGAACTGCATGCTTCTTCTTGCATATGGCGTGCACAGCCTAAAGTTGAAGGACAACTTGTTCTATTTGATCTGATTTGATTGTGCACGCCAGGTTGATTGCATTCGTCAAAACAGGGCGGACCACGTGAAGGTTGCAATCTTCCACCCCCGAACTGCATGCAGTACTCCAAATGCGGCTTGGCCAAAGTGCTATAAAGCTGCACTTTCACTTTCTCTCTTACTCTCAATGCCCCAACATATGGAGGCGGAGTAGCAACTTGATGGGCCGAATGGCCTAATTCTACTCCAATCACTTATGATCTCTTTATCCTGGGATGAGTGAAGGGCATGGTGAGGCTGCTGCTTCCTCAGCCGGCGGAGAGGGGGACCTCATTGAAACTTACTGAATAGTGAAACGCCTGGATCCAGTGAATTTGGAGAGGATGTTTCCACTAGTGGGAGAGTCTAGGACCAGAAGGCATAGCTTCAGAAAAAAAAGATGTACCGTTAGAAAAGAGATGAGGAAGAATGTCTTTAGTCAGAGGGTGGTGAATCTGTGGAATTCATTGCCACAGAAGGCTGTGGAGGCCAAGTCAGTGGGTATTTTTAAAGCGTGTGCCAGGGTTATGGGGAGAAGGCAGGAGAATGGGGTTAGGAGGGAGAGATAGATCAGCCATGATTGAACGGTGGAGTAGACTTGATGGGTCAAATGGCCTAATTCTTCTCTTGGAATTTATGAATGTGAGCCCGGTGTTGCTACAGGGCTGTCCCCAGAGAGAGAGAGAGAGAGAGAGAGAAAATCAGAGAGAGAGAGAGAAAATCAGAGAGAAAGAGAAAAAAGAGAATCAGAGAGAGGGAGAGAAAGAATATGAGAGAGAGAGAGAGGGAGAGAAATAGAAAATAAAGAGAGAGAGGGATAGAACGAATATGAGAATCAGAGAGAGAGAGAGAGAGAGAGAGAAAGAGAAAAAAAGAGAGAGGGAGAGAACGAAGATGAGAATCAGAGAGAGGGAGAGAAGCCCTCCACCTCCAGTTTAAATTCCATTTGGAATATTTTGGAGGACCAAGAAACCAAGAGAGAAAGAATATGAGAGAGAGAGAGAGAAAGAGAGAAATAGAAAATAAAAAGAGAGAGGGAGAGAATGAAGATGAGAATCAGAGAGAGAGAAATAGAAAATAACGAGAGAGGGAGAGAAAGAATATGAGAGAGAGAGAGAGACAGAGAGAAAATAACGAGAGAGGGATAGAACGAAGATGAGAATCAGAGAGAGAGGGAGAGGGAGAGGGAGAGGGAGAGGGAGGGGGGGAGGGAGAGGGAGAATATGAGAGAGACAGAGAGAGAGAGAAAATAAAAAGAGAGAGGGATAGAACGAAGATGAGAATCAGAGAGAGGGAGAGGGAGGGGGGAGAGGGAGAATATGAGAGACAGAGGGAGAGACAGAGGGAGAGACAGAGGGAGAGACAGAGGGAGAGACAGAGGGAGAGACAGAGGGGATGCAGGGCTGATTGTGAGGCAGAAACATGTATGCCCCCAGTTGTCGAATCTCAGCGCGGCGATCACAGATCACATTGACGTCACCCACATCATCCACACACAACCCGCAGATTCCACACAAATATATTTATTGATTAAATATTACAAACCCCCCCCCCGGTGACGCGGCGGCCGGGCCCGGTCGGGTAAACCCCCCCCCTGCAGGCGGCGGCTCAGGGGCATTTATTCCGGGCGGGGGTGGAATGTGACGGCGGGGGGGCGGACAATAGACGCCGACACTCGCCGCTCCTCCTCCCGCCATCGCCGCCTGTGTCGCCGCCACTCGCCCCCCGTAAGTCCGCTCCCCCCCCCCCCTCACGGTCCCCCCCCCCCTCACCCTCACCCCCCCCACCCCGTCCCGCTAGTCCACGCACTCGCCGCCCGCCCGCTCCGGACAATAGTCGCCGCTCCGGCCCCGGCCCCGGCCCCGTGTGAGTGGGCCCGGGCTACAACACCGCCTCCCCCGGCTCTGCTCCCCACCCTGGGCTCAGGCTGTGCTCTGCACCGCGGGCCCCGAACCCCGAACCCCGGCCTATGGTCACAATAGACAATAGACAACAGGAGAGGCCACTCGGCCCCTTCATTCAATGTGATCATGGCTGATCATCCACAATCAGTACCCCGTTCCTGCCTTCTCCCCATATCCCCTGACTCCACTATCTTTAAGAGCCCTCTCTTGAAAGTATCCAGAGAATTGGACTCCACCGCCCTCTGAGGCAGAGAATTCCCCACCCTGGCCCCCCCCCCCCGGACATTGGTCCCCACTCTGGGCCCCGGTCCCCGGGCTATGGTCCCCAACCTGGCCCCAGGACTGTGGTCCCCAACCCTGGCCCCAGGACTGTGGTACCAACCCTGGCCCCTGGACTGTGGTCCCCACCCTGACCCCGGGACGGTGGTCCCCACCCTGGCCCCAGGACTGTGGTCCCCACCCTGACCCCAGGACGGTGGTACCAACCCTGACCCCAGGACGGTGGTCCCCAACCTGGCCCCGGGACTGTGGTACCAACCCTGACCCCAGGACTGTGGTCCCTAACCCTGACCCCAGGACGGTGGTCCCCAAATTGGACAGGCCGTGCCCTGCACCCCGGGCTGAGTCAGGTCCCCACCTTGGCCCCGACACCCCCTACTGTGGTCCCCACCCCGGCCACTGCTACCGATCCCCAGGCTGTGACCAGTGATCAGGGCAGATGGTACCCGCTGCGAGTGCCCACACCATCCAGGGAAGCTGCTGCTGCTTCACTGCCAAATACTGATCTAAACTTTGCTTCATGAAGCAGTGGTCATTCAGAACATTTTAAATTAATCTTGGAGGCATGCAGACAATAAACTGAACTCTTGCTGTTTTCAAGAGATTTGGGTTTACTAATATTTCCTACTTCTATTTCAGATTGCTTGTAAGAGATTGTTGGTGCCATCATGTCAAGTAAGATAAATTTATGATTATTATTTATTCCTAATCTTACACTGAAATATTGACTGGAATCATGAGAGAGTGCAGAAATCCAGAAAGTCAAATTTAATTAGTTTTGTTTTGATGGAAAACTAATTAAAAAGTTACCAGATTTTGCATTCTTTCCCATTCCATTTCTGGAGGTCTTGCCCTGCCTGACGACCCAATGGAAGAGTACAGTGCAGGATTGTGCCCTTCGGCACCTTAATGTTTGTGCCAAACATGATTCCCAGCTGAACTGATCTCAAGATCCATATTCCTCTGTTCCCTGTACTTCCATGTGCCTATCCAAAAGTCTCTTATATACCTTGATTGTATTTGCCTTCATCACCACCCCTGGCAGTGCGTTTGTATATATCTCAATCAGCACCCAGTACAGATCCCTGTGGAACACCATGGTCACAGATAGAATATCAATCTTCCATAGTCTATGACAAAGCCAGTTCCAAATCCATAGAACCAAGTCATCGTGAACCCTGTACATCTTAATATTATGGATCAGTCTACCATGAGGGACCTTCCCAAAAACCGTACCAAAATCGGGATGGCAGATTGCAACCTTCACGTGGTCCACCCTGTATCGACTGATGCAATCAACCTGGCGCGCACAAACAGAAGATCAAACAGAACAAGTGTTTAAGAAGGAACTGCAGATGCTGGAAAATCGAAGGTACACAAAAAAGCTGAGTTTCTCCAGCTTTTTTGTGTACCATCAAACAGAATAAGTTGTCCTACAACTTTAGGCTGTCCACGCCATACGCATGAAGAAGAAGCAGCAGAAGAAGTACTAAAATCCATGTTTCCTTCACCAATCTCCTCAAAAATACCCAATTATGTTAATGAGGCACGATCTGTCGCATAGAAAACCATGCTGGCTTTTCCTAATTAGCCCATTCTCTTCCAAATGGGAGTAAATCATATCTCCAAGAATTCTCCTCAATAGTTTTGTGTATGCATAAAATGTGATTTTCCTTAATCAAACTCACCCATGACACGTTCTAAACTTCAGTTCCTTGTCCCAGCATACAGAGCAAGATGGTTTGCATCCTTCCTTTTTGTGTTGATGATATTTTGTGGAAACTTTCAGTGCTAGTGATCAATTTTTTTGTTAATATGTCTTGTAATTGTTGAAGCAGCGATTACTAATGCTTTGTAACTAATTGTCTGGGATGTGTTTAGGTGTAGTGGTTATTGAGCATCCAATGACTGTCTCTGGAAAGCAAAGCTTAGGCCGTGGGTTTTGTGTAGAATCGTGTCATCCACATTTCCCCCTAAATAAGAGATTGGTGCCAAACCCAAGTATTTCTCATTTTCACAATTGAATGAATGAATGAATAAGTTTATTGGCCAAGCATGTACACATACAAGGATTTTGCCTTGGTGCTCCGCTTGCAAGTAACATCACTACATTTTTGATGGGTCTAAGAATTGATGGAGCTGACTGGTAGAGAACTTTAAATTTTATTAAGGGTTAGGCGTACAAGTAGATGGGTTTACAAACATATTATTTGGAATCGCGTTTTGGGCATGGAATGTTGGCCCTTCATAACAAGAGGATTTCAGTATAGGAGTAAAGAGATTCTTCTGCAGTTGTATAGGGCTCTGGTAAGACCACATCTGGAGTATTGTGTACAGTTTTGGTCTCCTAATTTGAAGAAGGACATCCTTGTGATTGAGGCAGTGCAGCGTGGGTTCACGAGATTGATCCCTGGGATGGCGGGACTGTCATATGAGGAAAGATTGAAAAGACTAGGGTTGTATTCACTGGAGTTTAGAAGCATGAGGGGGTCTTATAGAAACATATAAAATTATAAAAGGACTAGACAAGCTAGATGCAGGAAAGATGTTCCCAATGTTGGGCGAGTCCTGAACCTGGGGCCACAGTCTTAGAATAAAGAGGAGGCTGAGGTGAGAAAAAAATTTTCACCCAGAGAATTGTGAATTTGTGGAATTCCCTGCCACAGAGGGCAGTGGAGGCCAAATCACTGGATGGATTTAAGAGAGAGTTAGATAGAGCTCTAGGAGCTAGTGGAGTCAAGCGATTCACGAGAATCTTCAATCTATATCTCTGGCAACGGTCCCCAAGTGCCTGAAAACAGCCACCATAGTGCCGGTGCCGAAAAAGTCCAAAATCACCAACCTCAACGACTACCGACCGGTTGCCCTGACTCCAATCCCTATGAAGTGCTTCGAAAGGCTGGTCCTCTCCCATATTAAATCCAGCATCCCTGCCTCACTGGACTCCCATCAATTTGCATACAGGGCAAATAGATCAACAGAGGATGCCATCTCTCTGACCCTTCACACTGTCCTGACTCACCTGGACAGACAGGGCACGTATGTGAGGATGCTCTTCATTGATTATAGCTCTGCATTAAATACGGTCATCCCCACCAAGCTCACCACCAAACTCCACCAGCTAGGCCTCAGCTCACCGATATGCGCTTGGATCCTGAACTTTCTCACGGAACGACCGCAGGCAGTGAGACTGGGCCCGCACCTGTCCTCCACCATCACCCTGAGCACCGGCACACCACAGGGTTGTGTACTAAGCCCCATGCTCTACTCCCTCTTCACTCACGACTGTGTCCCTGCATTCGACACCAACACCATCGTGAAGTTTGCAGACGACACAACAGTGATTGGGCTGATCACCAACGGTGATGAAACAAACTACAGAGCGGAGGTGCAGAACCTGGCGGACTGGTGCGCCAATAACAACTTGGCACTAAACACCTCCAAGACCAAGGAGCTGATTATTGACTTCAGGAGGTCCCATTCTGGAGAATACGCCCCAATCTCCATTTACGGGGAAAGTGGAGAGAGTGTCCAGCTTTAAGTTTCTGGGCACTCACATTTCAGAAGACCTCACATGGTCCACCAACACCGCCGCGCTGGTCAAGAAGGCACAGCAACGGCTGTTCTTCCTGAGGACATTAAAAAAGACTGGTCTGCCCCAACAGCTGCTGACAACGTTCTACCGCTGCACCACAGAGAGCATACTAACGTATGGCATCTCTGTGTGGTATCTCAGCTGCACGGAGGCGGAGAGGAGAGCTCTTCAGCGCGTCGTCAACAGAGCGCAGCGGATCATCGGGACAGAGCTACCAGCCTTGGAGGGCATCTACCACACGCGGTGCCTCAGGAAGGCCCTCAGCATCCATAAGGACTCATCACACCCCTGCCATGGTCTGTTTCAACTACTTCCCTCCGGCAGACGTTACAAGGCCTTCTACGCCCGAACCTTTAGACTCAGGAACAGTTTTATCCCAAGAGCTATAGCGGCTCTGAACCGGCCCTAATGAGTGCCCCCCCACCCACTCCCTTTGGACAGTCTCCCTCAGATGGTCACGTCAATCAATTCAGCTTGCTTATTTATGTATTGTATTTATTTACCTTTCTTGTACATCAGTGGAGCTGCACACTAAATCTCGTTGCACTGACGTGCAATGACAATAAAAGATATATTATTATTATTATTATTATATGGGGAGAAGACAGGCACGGGTTTTTGATAGGGGATGATCGGCCATGATCACAATGAATGGCGGTGATGGCTCGAAGGGCCGAAGAGCCTCCTCCTGCACCTATTTTCTATGTTTCTATGAAGCAGTTTATTTATCAGTGCCAATGTTATTTTGCGCTTGATGAGAGAGATTGAAGAGCTTGTCTTTTTAGTCTGACAGACACATAAATGCAGTATGGTAATGGCTTGGATTATCTTTATCAAGCCAGCTGAATGAATGGAATTAAAGTGGGAGCAGCACGCAATCCTCATTTATATCAGATGGATCACTCATTGCAACAAAAGAAGGCCCTTTAGCCCACAGAGTCCTTGTCTCAATTAAGCATCCACACAGCTTGTGAAAAATTAATTATCCTTGCAGTTTGTTTAGTTTAGTTCAGTTTATTGTCACATGTTCCGAAGTATAGTGAAAAGTTTTTTGTTGCTTTTAACTAGTCAGTGGTTTAGTGCAAGATAAAGTATGATTAAAGATAGACTGAGGCTCTCCAATGAGGTAAATAGTAGCTCAGGGCTGCTGAGTAGTATGGTTCAATTGCTTGATAACAGCTGGAAAGAAACTGATTAAGAATGTAAGAATTACATGCATGAATTGATAATTCACCCCCATGTTAGACACAAAATGCTCGAATAACTCAGTGGGACATGCAGCATCTCTGTCCTGCTGAGTTACTCAAGCATTCGCAGTTCCTTCCTACACATTCAACCCCATGCCCTGGTCTGACATTAGTTAATAATGTGGGGCATCTTTTATCTCAGCAGCACTCTCTTGTACTCGCCCAATAATCCTCTAATTAAAAAACAAATCACTTTGTCTTGACAATTTAACAATTCAACAACAAAATCTTCTTGGATAGAGAATTCAAAGATTCTCTAGGTAATGTAAATAATTTCTATGTCTGTCCTAAATTATTGTGATCCCTGGATCTAGATTCTCCAGCCAAGCAAAAACAGAATTCCCACATCCACCTTCCCCAGTCACATTATAAATGTATGTTCCAATGAGATCGCCCCGCTACCTTCTATACTCTAGAAACTATAGGCTCAGTATGTTTTGTTTCTAATTGTAGGACATCCTCTGCCCCCTCACCCATCCCAAGAACCAATCTGGAGAACATTCCATGCACACCTGCAGAATGTATACCTGTACTAAGGTGGAGAGATTAAATCTGTACTCAGTTACCCAGTTGTGATCGCACCAGGGCCCTATATATTTTCAGTAAGACGTCTTCTCCCTTTTGTAATAAAGACTGAAATACGCCTGCTTTGCCTAATTATTTGCTGTACCTGCACGTTAACCTTTAAGTGGTTTGTATACAAAATCATCAAAATCCTCTAAAGAAATTACCCCAACACCCTTTCAAAAATACTCTGCTTTTCATTTTCTTTGCCAAAGTGTGTGATTTACCATTTTCCACATTATATTCCAATGTTGTTTCTTTATCCGTTCACTCAGCCTGGTTATACATTCCAGAAGAGCATAAAAACTGCAGATATTAGATGTTTGAATTAAAAACAGAGAATGCTGGAAAAAGTAGGTTGAAACAGCATTGTGGAGAGAGTAGCAGAAGAGGCATTTCAGGTCCATGACTTTTTGACTCTACCCCTTGTCAGCTTGTCGACCTGAACTGCATTTCGTTGTCTCTGTACTGTACACTGCACAATGACAATAAAGTTTGAATCTGAATCTGAAGTATACATGTAGATATCTGAATTGGGAGCAAGAGTAGGCAACTCAGTCCTCTAGCCTGCCCCACCATTCGATACAATCATGGTCGATCCTATTGTAACCCTGGCACATTCCTGCTTACATCCAGTAGTCTTTCACACCATTGCTCTCTCTGCCGTAAGAAATAGCAAAAGTTGCTTGTATTATCCTTTGAGAAAGAAAATTCTGAAGACTTGCAACCCTCTAACACAAGAGCAGGTCAGGTGTCTAACATGGACAACCCCTAATTTTGTTTAAACAGTAATGCATGGTCTTTGATTTTCTCACAGAAGGAAATGACCTTTCCACATCCACCCTGGTTCTTATGGTTCCATCAAGTCCCTTCTCACTTCTCCAGTGGTATAACCAGGATGTCCAACCTTTCCTCAAATGACATAATTCCCTTTCAAAGTATTTCTAATAAATACCTGTGATCACTATGATAGGGGTGTACTATAGGTCTCCCACAAGCCAGCGGGAGTAGGAGAAACAGATACCCAGGCAGATTTTGGTAGTGACCATAATTCCCTAATTTGTATTATATGGATAAGGAAAAACATTGCCCTGCGATGAAAGCAATTAATTTGAGGAAGGGTAATTATAGTAGTATTAGGCAGGACCAAATAAATTAGATTGGGATTGGCCAAAGGGGGTAAAACCACATCTGACATGTGGGGGAATCCTTTAAAAACCAGTTGGTTCAAATTCAGGACCAGCATGTTCCTGGGAGGATGAAAGGTGAGGATGGCAAGGTTTGCACGACCAGACATACAGATAACGCATTTGCATAACACCAACTGGATATAACATAATGGAGCAACTGTGGAATACTATTTATGTTATGTGGGCAAAATTGATTTTAATGCAATTTTAATTAGGGCACGAGAGAACCATTTAAAAGTAGCTTTGAAAATTGGAAAGCAGAAGAGAGCGTCTTCTGGTGGGGTGGGGGGGGGGGTGGGGGGAGACTTTCCATGTAATGTCCCTGCAATAATCAGATCCATTGTTCCTTAAGAACACAGCTGCTACACTCACTGCCAGTGGCCATTGGAATTGTCAATCTCTTCTATTGACATGTGCAATTATACTCTGTTAAACAATGGCACGTGCAGCATTTAATATTTTTAGCTGTAACTTCCTTATCTCACACTTTTTGCCTTATCATCTCTGGCCTTTGCCCGTCTGCCAATCAAGTCTGAAGAAGGGTTTCGGCCCGAAACGTTGCCTATTTCCTTCGCTCCATAGATGCTGCTGCACCCGCTGAGTTTCTCCAGCATTTTTGTGTACCTTCGATTTTTCAGCATCTGCAGTTCCTTCTTAAACACAATACGTAATACCCTTTACCTGGATCCACGCATCCTGCTAGACTTTTGATCTGCCCGCAGTTCTCTTCCGGCTCCTCCCCCACTGCCCCCAGACCCCACAATCATTTTGAAGAAGGGTCCTAACCTGAAACATCGCCTGTCCATGTCTCTCTGGAGATGCTGTCTGATCTGCTGAGTTACTCCAGCACTTTGTATCTTTTTTTAATGGAAATAATTCTTTGAACTTTAACCACTCTCAGCGTTAATAAACATTTAATCATGTTAATTGTGAAGTAGAAATGTACTCACAGACATTTTAAGGTAAAGAAGAAAAGTAATTTGCTTTAAATGTATCAAATCCTGTTTTAGTTGCTCTATGTTCCTGGGAGATAAAGAGGACATCAGGGAACAGCTGCATTTCAAGGCACTGCCGTCTAATCTCAATTTGCTCCTTATTTTTGTGCAAGTGGAATGCAGAATTGCTTTGTTGTGCTGATAATTCATAATTATACGGTAGTTTTGTTTCCTGAAGCAATGTGGTGTTTAACTATTGCTTCATCCCAGGATTATTGATGCAAATGTAGTCCAAACAGGTTGGATTAAAACCCTGCTCTCAGCAGATTGTTGGAATTCTACGCAACTGAGTTCAGTATTCAGCACAAATCGGCAACATTAAGAAACCATAAGGATGTTACAGATCGAGACGAAAGTGATAATTATCATGACACCACTATGGTGGTTTCAAATAAGAAATATATATGGCATATTAGTTCAACAGATGTTTGCGTCGATCTAACAGAAGTTGCTGAATATCTCATCGTTTTTAAAAAAAAAATGTTTTCTGGTAAGGCATCAGGTTGTGGATACTGTTCTGCAATTAGCTCTCAGTAATTGTGTGCCAGGCAATGAATGATGAATTATGGTTTAGGTTACACCTGAAAACAAAAATAGAAGATATTCGGATGAGGTATTGCAGGCTATGTGCTTCTAGGCCTTTGCATTTTACTCCGAGGTTAATGCAAAATAATGTGGGCATCTAACAATTACACATCAGCGTGTAGCCCTGAATTTACATTGGAGTGATTTGAATTTGCATGGAGTTTTGCGTTCCAGACAAAAGCACAGCATAAAGGGTGTTTGACCTGAAACAAGTTGTAAAGATAAACAAACTGCGTCTAAAGCTAACTTTGATGTGATTGGAGATAGATGTGAAAAGCTGGAGTAACTCAGCGTGCCAGTCAGCATCTCTGGCGAAAAGGAATGGGTGACGTTTCGGGTTGCTCTGTCTGAAGAAGGGTCTCAACCCGAATCGTCACCTATTCCTTTTCTCCAGAGATGCTGAATGGCTGAGTTACTCCAGCTTTTTTGTGTCTATGTTCGGTTTAAACCAGCATCTGCAGTTCCTTCTGCAAAGGTCTTTTTGGACTGGGAGACTGTCAGAAATGTTGACATTTCCAGTTGCTTTTTAGACTACATTGAAATTGTGGTGGTGACCAGGACTTCTGCAAAAATGCTGTCTATTGATGGGAAGGATATTTATGTAAGTAATATTGCCACCTAGGGTGATGCTGGAGAATGCATGGTACCCATAGAACTGTATCTCGGTGGTGAGAGATTTATGCACAAGGTTGCACAATGGCACAGCTTCAGAGCTGCTGCCTCAGCGCTAGAGACTTGTGTTCGATCCTGACCTGTGCGCTGTATGTGTGGAGTTTGCAGGTTTCCCTGTGACCACGTCGGATTCCTCCCAAATCCCAAAGACGAGCGGGATTGTGCAGGTTTATTGGCCTCTGTAAATTGCCCCTAGTATGTAGGGAGTGGATGAGAAACTGGGATAACACAGAACCAGTGTGAATGGGGTGATCAATGCTCGGCGTGAACAGAAGAGCCTATTTCCATGCTGAAGAAGGGTCTCGACCCGAAACGTCACCTATTCCTTCGCTGCATAGATGCTGCCTCACCCGCTGAGTTTCTCCAGCATTTTTGTCTACCTCCGATTTTTCCAGCATCTGCAGTTCTTTCTTAAACTATTTACATGCTGTATATTTCAATCAATCAGTCAATCAAAATAATCAATTTGTATAAATACTAACATTTGAATATTATTTTGTTTCAGAAAGACCATCTTATGCGCCGCCGCCTGCCCCGGCTCCCACCACTGTAAGTCTTTATTCTTGTTATTAATTTAAAAAATATTGTTTGTTACACAAATAGTGTCGGGATTTTAACTGGTGAATACAGATGATGTTTGGTTAGGGAAGATTCATTGCTCTCTTATATTGGTGTATTTAGGGTTGAGCAAGACCAAAGCTAGAAGTGGCATAGTTACAGGTAGTTATAACCTTTGCCATTTGGGAATATTGAAGTCAGGCGTAGCTTCACCTACAGCGCAGGGTGATCAGTAGCAGCTATTGGCCATGAAAAGTGGGAGGATGTACCTGTAAAGTGAGTGACTGTACCAGATCTATTAAATAACAATCAAATATAATCAACATCAAATAAAAGTAATTAGTATATGATTAATGGGGATTATCAGATGGCTGATATAGGTTTTGCAATGTTATTTCAACATATTGTAAAACTGGACTAGTTTGTATTATTGTAGCTCCTGTGTCCATGCTTGCCTTGCCATTTTTTTCTTGATGATATTAAATACAATTGGAGCACCCTGTGGCTTTTACATCATCTGTCTGCTCAAAGCTGTGCTGAAGGTGATGATTGGGGTGGTGTGGCAGGGCATGATTGTAAATATTCGTAATGGATAGGGAACGCTATTTGTGTAGACAGTCCTGTTGACTGAGTAGTGAAACATTATCGTTAGATATTATAAAACAGCATGTGCCAGAAGATTGCTTTTTCTACGGAAATTGAGATAAATTCAAGTATCATGTCTGTTAATTGGTGCATGACTATTGTGTTAATAAAACTGGGACTTCTAACAGACTGTGATAGAAGGTTTCATTTGAAATTGAAGGATAATTTTCTGTTTGATGATGCGTAACTGCTGTTGGATATCATTCTTAATTCTTATTCATGCTTGGTGATTTGTGTTAATGCTGACAGAGCACTGTTAGTCCATAACATTTCTGAAACATAAAGCCTCTATCCACAACTCCCTGGATGAGCTTCTTAGTATTGTCCACAGTCCACAAATGAATAAAAAGGATTGCATTTGGCTATTGTTTAACCTGAGCTTTTTAGTTTATCTTTGCTGATGAGCATTGAATTGTACTTTTGATATAACAACTGCTGGGCTGCTTCTTCTAACCATTGGATGTTTTGATCACCAAGGTTCAAGTCAATGAGGCTGGGGGAGAAGTGTTGCAAACTTGGCTGTTAGGTTTTCGCCATTTGCAGTGAATTAGTTTCCGTCACGCGTATTTTACTTGTGCAACGGTACGTTTGTGACAAAGTCATGGAAAGTTTGGAATCAAAACCATTGTTGTGAGGAAGATTTGTAGATGTTTAGCAAAATACAAACACTGCTGAAGGAACACAGTGGGTCTGGCAGCATGTGTGGAAGGAAATAGACAACATTTCCAGTTGGGACTCTTCTCATGACTTATACATTTATATAATTTGAAATTAAGTGCTTTAAGATGAATATCTGCATGGTACTGGAGTGATGCTAAAGAAAATACAGTCCCCTATATTTGCTACCACGAGCTACGTATAATTAAACTGTTTGAAAATTATTTTCTATAGGTTTTAGAATCGTAGACAATAGGTGCAGGAACCATTCGGCCCTTCGTGCCAGCATCTTGTGTTGCAATAGGTTAATTTTGAGACGGTATAAGGATAATTGAATATTGCTCAAAAAATTTTCATTCAAGTCTTGCATTGTGTGTTAAACAGGAAATTGAATGGCAAATATCGTGACTAGAAAAGCATATGAAAAAGTTTCATTGATCTATAATATTAAAATTACTTATTGGCCTTTTGGAATTTTCCAATTATGATAATTGTGGAATAGCTCTGAATTAAAAAATGAAAGAGCTAAAAATTTGGAGTACATTGAGGTATAAATAATTGGTTTAAAAATATATTTACATTTGAGTGGGGTCATCATGAAAAATGTTCTACAAGAAATTCAAATAGTTTTCATATTCAAATTATTGATTTGATTCAATCATTCCGAGCATTTATTCTATTACTGTGCCTCTCCCATCAGAAACGATGGCTATCGTTTGTTGAACGATAACATTGAATCCTCATTTTAGTTCTGGTGGCTTCATTTAATTTCTTCTTGTGTGGCTCTCATGCATTTTTGGGTGAGCTGGCTGAGCAGGTGATTTGCTGACCATTGTCCATCGCAGTTTTTGCAACCAACCAGGAAGTGAGGTTATAATCTCTGTTTGCCCAGAGGGATCCTTGACCACTGCCCTGTAGCACTGTTGTTGTTTTCTGTGCGAGCCATTCTCCATCTACTAATGTGTGTCACGGTACAGTGAACACCTAACAGCAGTTGAATGTGTCTGTTGTGAAGAGATGGGGGTTTGTTTTACCCCAGAGGCTGTGGAAAAATGTTTGTCATCAAAGCCCGTTGTCAGATTTCATCACACAGTTTGTGAGAGGAACAAACTGTAAATGCTGCAACCCTGCTGTTATGCTTCCTATTTTATCGTGTCTGTTGTGGATAACTAAAGAATCCAATTCCATTTTCAATACAAAGGGAAAATGGCTTTCAGTCACTTTTATTTCAATTAGCCATATGTTTAGTGGAATTAAAATTTCCAACAGATTGCAAGTAAATTAACTTGAGTTGGAAATACGATTAATATCCATTTTTACTGGTTGTTGTTCCATACTCCAGCTGTTTAAATAGAATGGGGAGCAGAATGAAAGGGAGAGGTTTATCTTTGGATTAGCAGCCAGATTTCTGGATCCTTGATCCAGGGATAAAAGTTTGAATCCCACTGTGACAAATGGGAAATGTAAATTCAAATAATTATATAAATATGCCTATAATGGAGAAAAGCAAGCTAGTCTCAGTGACGATAATGGTGAAACCACCAGGAAGCTATCAATCCTTTGATTCTTCATTGAACTTCAGGGAAGAAATCTCTCCACTTTACACAGTTTGGCACCTACTTGACACCAGACCTGCTAATGCATTTAGCTCTCCCTGCCTCCTCAGTACGTAGGCAATTAATGATGGAAAATAAGTTGTGCTATTGCCATTGATGTGCACATCCCATGAATGAATAAAGGGGGTTTTGTTCTGCTTGTGCAAACATAATAGCCTGGATTTGTTTTAGTGGTATTCCATTTAAAATGAAATCATTATTTTAATTGACATTAAAATAACATGGTGAGAAAACAGACTGATTTTTATTTATTTGCTTGAACATTGTTTTGTTTCCTAGTTGGCATCAGTTTTTATTGGATGTTTTGCCTCTTACCTTCAAGTACTTACGTTTATTAAAGTGTCTATTGCAATATTAATGGTCCATGGTTTGGAAATCCTAGCTCTTGTCCTCTGAAGCCAGTGTGTTGATGCAGAAAGGGTCTCGGAAGAGATGTGGTTATTTGTCCCGTGCAGCTAGTGATCAAGTTCAAGGTCAAGTGAGTTTATTGTCATGTGTCCCCGATAGGACAATGACATTCTTGCTTTGCTTCAGCACAACAAAACATAGCACAACATATACCATAATATATATATATATATATACACACATGAATAAATAAACTGATAACGTGCAAATAACAGATAATGGGCTATTAATGTTCAGAGTTTTGTCCGAGCCAAGTTTAATAGCCTGATGGCTGTGGGGAAGTAGCTATTCCTGAGCCTGGTCGTTGCAGTCTTCAGGCTCCTGTACCTTCTACCTGAAGGTAGCAGGGAGATGAGTGTGTGGCCAGGATGGTATAGGTCCTTGATGATACTGCCAGCCTTTTTGAGGCAGCGACTGCGATAGATCCCCTCGATGGAAGGGAGGTCAGAGCCGTTGATGGATTGGGCAGTGTTTACTACTTTTTGTAGTCTTTTCCTCTCCAGGGCGCTCAAGTTGCCGAACCAAGCCACGATGCAACCGGTCAGCATGCTCTCTACTGTGCACCGATCTCTAAGCAGTTACCTTTCTACTCTTGTAGCTTTCTGCGTAGATGTTGATAGCCGTTCTCAGACCCACATATTATAACAGCATAGACATCAGTCCTGTTGAATTCTTTATTGAGTGGTACTCACCTTTAAAAGCTTTTTTTGAAGCCTTAAATTGATAAATATCTAAGAAACATCTCTTATCCACCAACCTTATAAATTCTTCAAAATACTACAAATCAATTTATGAGGCATCACCTTCTTGGAGCTTTATTGTTTGTTTATGACTTTCTCATAATTCCCTCAAGCAAATTTTATGAAATTGGGATTTGAAGGAATGCAACACTGATTTGCCAGAAATTGCACAAATTAGGACTATTTATCCTGGGATGTGGACTATTAAGGGAGAATTCAAAATATTGCAATAAACGTAGATAGAGACAATAGACAATAGGTGCAGGAGTAGGCCATTCGGCCCTTCGAGCCTGCACTGCCATTCAATGTGATCATGGCTGATCTTCCGAAATCAGTACCCTGTTCCTGCCTTCTCCCCATATCCCTGACTCCGCTATCTTTAAGAGCCCTAACTAGCTCTCTCTTGAAAGTATCCAGAGATCCGGCCTCCACCGCCCTCTGAGGCAGCAAATTTCACAGACAAGAGAAAACATATTCTTCAGGTAGGGAGGTTCATCAAGGTTAAAAAATCAAAACCAATAATGATGTTGGGAAGTACAGGGAGCCAGGAGTTTGAAACTCTTACTTGGAAATATGTATGGATGCTTGGACAGTTGTTAATTTTAAACCACAGTTGGATGGGAAATGGGGATAAGATAGAGGTGTAGGTTATCTGTAGTTAGTAGAAGGGAACAGGTTGTGTTAGTGGTTAAATAGCCCTCCCCCCCCCCCCCTCCCCTTTCTATGTTCATACCTCCCTGAGGGCCTTCATCTGGCCAAATGCTTCATCTTCTTGAAAGCTTAATTAATACTAAAACTACATTCATGTTTGAATCCACTTCTCTCCTACCGCACCACCTACATTCCTTCCTCTAGCTTCACAATTCACAACTCTTCAATATTTTTATCTCGTACCCTTCTGTCTTTTTCATCGCTGGTCTTTGTCCAACCATCTGCCCATTAATCCTCCCACCAGTATCCATCTATTACCTGCCAGGCTTTGCACTGCTCATCCTCTCTTCCAGCAGTCTTCCCCCTTTCCTCCCCTACAATCAGTCTGAAGAAGGGCCCTGGCCTGAAAGGTCAACTATCCACGTTCTCCAGAAATGCTGTTTGACCCGCTGGGTTACTCCAGCAGATTGTGTCTGTATTCATGTAATTATAGATGTTTTATTAAAATAGTTCACCTTGTGGTCAAGCAGGAGTGAAGCTTGGTGCCATATATTTCGATTGAATGTGCCTGCCAAACCTAGTGATTCCTATTTAACAGATTTGAATCTCTAAAATCGATGTTTTTGATGACCCCCACTCCCTCTCCCCCTCCCTCTCTCTCCCCTCCCTCCCTCTCCCCCTCCCTCCCCCCCCTCCCTCCCTCTCCCCCTCCCGCTCCCCATCCCCCTCACCGTCCCTCTCCCCCTCCCCCTCTTGGCCTTTATCATTAGGATGTTAACTGATTCATTTGCTCCAAGTTGTAATTCCTGTGTTTTACAAAATGCACGAAGCCTTAAATCTATACACATTTATTTACATCCCATTTGTCTTTCTATACCGCCAGTCAGTCACCATGACATTTTCTTATCCTATTTCTTTCCTCCGACTTTGATAATTTTAATTTCCAGATTATATTATCCTTTTAAATGTTCTAATTGCCTTCTCATAACATTGTTCTCATCATTATTTTGTTGGATTAGCCAGCAAGCCATCTTATGTTTTCAAAATTGCCTGCCTTCCTTGTGAATTATCTCTCTAGGCATTAATTCTCCCACTGTGGCAATTTGCAGCAAATTCATGTTGTCCCCTACCATCTTCCACCCCTGCGATTCCTTCTAATATGCTGAATTTGAAACAGCATCTGGCTTGTTTTTGAGGAAGAAAGAACGTTTACATTTTGAGAAAGGAATTGAGTGCATTAGCTCTATGAGAAGGAGGAATGGGGAAGAACAATTAGCTTGGTAAATTTGGCATTGAAACCTTGGTGTAATTTGCGCTAGGTATAACAGCACTATTGTTTTGAAGTAGCTTTAACTGCAAAGTATTTCAACATTTGAAAAAAGTTTCAATTTGACTTGCTTATGGACAAAAATAATTGATTGAATTACACATGCTGTTTCTTGAATTTGGAGTCTGTGGGATCAAACATTGACTGCACCTGTTTGATATTATGTGCTCTATTATTTTTTTCAAATTTGTTTATGAAATATCTAAAGGTTATTAACTTTAAATTTAAGAATGATTAAACATTGTACCAAACAAGTACTGCATTGGTTAGTATCATTCAATACTGCATACATAAATACAGTCAAGATGTGAAGTGTGCAAGTGGTTTTAACACCAAGCCTGCACTATGTGTATATCAGATTTTTAAAATCAAAAAACACATGCAAGGCATGGTAATATGGTAGTGCTGTTGACATGAGTTGAAAGGGCAGGAATTAAAAGTGCAGGATTATTTATGTGGGAAAATTAGACTGCACTACACTTTCAATTTCCAGTAACTCTTGTCATATTATTTACTGTAATGTTACTCAACCAAATGGTGAAAGTGAACTATGCTAAGAATAGGCTTGAGGAATGAAATTATTGCTTAGATTCCATAAATAGCAGTGCAGTTTATCAAAGCAACGCCATTCATTTGTTAACTTGCAGCTTCAGATAGAGTACTAAACGCAGCAATTGAGGGAATAAGAATTATCATTAACTATATAACGCGTTGATAATTAACACTGTTAACCTCAGCTTAACTGCTCCTTGTGTAATTCCTGTACTGTTATGACATTTATTTATTGTTAAATGCAGAATGGCAAATGCTTTGAATTGAGACACTGCCAAATATTAATGGATGGATTTCCGTGACATTTTGTGTTTATCATTGAAGGTGGCAATGATGTCCAAAGATTTGGTGCAATCTTTCTCCACAGTGCAGTTATCATTAATTGTTGTAAACAAACTTCAATGTCATTTTATTCAAAATGTACTAAAATTACATTGTGAGAAATGGGAAGATGAAATTTCCTTATTTCTTAACTGTTCAAAATTCTGGAGGACATTGTGGATTGTATATTAGTTATTTGTTTTTGAATGAACTCCCAATGGGAACTGTGTTGAATCCCCTCGCTCGGGTCTGTATCAGACTGTATCCCTTCTCATTTAAGGATATTTTATTAGACATCTTCCTAACATATACAAATTACATTTGATGATTTTATTTTCATTTGGTAAAGATATTCTTTTATAATATTTTATGTTGAATTTGACCAAATGGTGAGGCTAAGTGATGAATGCCACAATATCGTGGAAGTCTGAAGCAATACATTCTTCATCTCATTTAATGTTTGTCTCTAAGGAGAGGGTATTTCTCCTCCATATGGAGGAATTATTCTCCACCACTTCACGTCTCTCTGCTAAAAAGCAGCAACAATTATCCATTAACACCAGTTTCAAATTTTCTGATTGTAGCATCCTATCAGATCTACCTGATCTTCCCCCCAAAACACGGGTTTAACTGCTTGGCTGATGCAGTTCCTTAGCTGGTTATAGAAACATAGAAACATAGAAAATAGGTGCAGGAGTAGGCCATTCGGCCCTTCGAGCCTGCACCGCCATTAAATATGATCATGGCTGATCATCCAACTCAGTATCCTGTACCTGCTTTCTCACCATACCCCCTGATCCCTTTAGCCACAAGGGCCACATCTAACTCCCTCTTAAATATAGCCAATAAACTGGCCTCAACTACATTCTGTGGCAGAGAATTCCAGAGATTCACCACTCTGTGTGAAAAATGTTTTTCTCATCTCAGTCCTAAAAGATTTCCCCTTTATCCTTAAACTGTGACCCCTTGTTCTGGACTTCCCCAACATTGGGAACAATCTTCCTGCATCTAGCCTGTCCAACCCCTTAAGAATTTTGTACGTTTCTATAAGATCCCCCCCTCTATCATTTGAGAACAAACACAGAAAACGCTGGAAATACCCTGCAGGTCAGATCACACATATATATGGAAGAAACACAGAGTCAATGTTTCAGGTCAGAGCCCCTTCGTCAGATCCTTTGTCCGTTTACACCTTCCTTCATCACTGATACTGATTCCCACTTCGGGTTTGCTCACTCACTGCACAGTAGCACTATGTGGAAGCAAGGTGGCTCACCAACAAATGGAAAAGGGACATTTTCACAGGAGTCCAAAAGTTGGAATGTTTGTTGTAAATCCTCATAAGATGATCACAATGAGATGTACAGTTATTTTCACCCCTGTATGTTCAGGACTGTGTGGGGATGACACCAGTTTCCCAAGTGTAGCGAAGCAGTCAGTAGAACTGCTTCTCCATGCTCAATCATGTTTGAATTTTTGCCACTTTTTTTGTATGCTGACCATTTCATTTCTGTGTTTCTTGTTTGAACTCATTCTCATTCGTGTTTTGTCTCATTTGTTTCCATCAGCAAATGCCCAGCACCCCAGGGTTTGTGGGATACAATCCATACAGTCATCTGGCCTACAACAACTACAGGCTGGGAGGGAACCCAGGCACCAACAGCCGGGTCACGGTAGGAGTATTAACTATTCCACTGCAACAAAAAAAGGTTAGGTCGGGACGCTGCTGTTTGTGCTGGGTCTGCAGATCTGGCGATTAGAGAACATAAAGGAGGCAGCTGCTTTTAGATTCTTTACCTTGCTTATTTGGGACCATTGACTCAGAAGGTTCAATTTGTCAGCTTTACCTGCTGCAGGCTGGGAAACAACAAAACTGCAAGAATTAATACGGATGTGAATATTTGGAATTTTTTAATGTAAACTGATATTGTTGGAAACATTAAGAAACTTTGACTGCATCTTTTCTGCAAAGACATTATAGTTTCTGTTGGTAGATAAAAATGCTGGAGAAACTCAGCGGGTGAGGCAGCATCTATGGAGCGAAGGAATATTCCTTCGCTCCATAGCTGCTGCCTCACCCACTGAGTTTCTTCAGAATTTTTATCTGCCTTTAATTTTTCCAGCATCTGCAGTTTCCTCTTAAATAGTTTCTGTTGGGATCCTCCATATGAACCTTTTTATTTGTTAAAAGGAATGAAAGAATGAATTAAAAGAAAACTGAACTATTAACCTGTGTTTCAGTTGTTCATACATTGCTCTATATTTGAATTTTATTGGGTTTTGAGGCAGCACCAAAAGAATTGTGTTTGTTTCAAAATAAATATTGGAAATGTAGTTAGACGGTCCCTAAATATTGCAGCAAAACAGACATCTGCTTTAATCCTGTGTGCACAGAACTTCAGTCTTGTTATTTCACCTTCAAAAATGTTTTATGTGATCCTTTGATCATTGGGATCTTTTTACTACTATATTCCAAAATAGAGTTCAGATAAAGGTGTGTGCTTGCCAATGTTAATCTCCATGTTTTACTTTTTATTTTCCCTCATGCTGGTCATCATCATGAGCTGAGGGAAATGTCATTGTTAAAAATTGAATTTCCAAGGTTTGTATCTCATCTAGTGTTTAGCTCCAGGTTGGGTACAACATACACTAGATCCAAAGCAATGCTTTTCTGAATCAGTGCAATATAGAACTAGCAGCAGAAACCTGCCTGTTAGCATAAACATCAAATCCTTATTGTCCGTAGCAGATAATATTTCCTCCTTCCATTTGACACGAAGCATCGAAAAACCACAAGATGACTCATAAAAGCAGGAAAGAGACTGGATGTAATTGAATATTCGTCACAGCATCTCCATCAGATGCTGTCACCGGTTATACCTATTACTTTACAACAGGGTTAGATACACAACATGTTGACTCAGATCATGTTTTGTCTTGGAGTAAAGGCAGTTCTGCTACAATGTGATAGCTGTGTTCCTGAGCAACCTTTGCAATATAGAAAATCGTAGTATAAAAACGATTGTGTCATTGGCGGGAAGGGAGTTGGAGGCGAGTGTTTCTGATGAAGCTTGAACGCATTTACATGCTGTGAGAGTTTCCTCTGGATCCGAAACTGGAGGACATTGTCTCGGGTGAAAGGATCAGTTACAACTAATTGACATGCAAAAGAATGTCTTCTCTTGGAGAGTGGTGAATCTTGACATTCTGAACCCAGACAGCTCTGAATTTTGAGTCGCTATGATTGTTGAAGACTGAGATAAATAGCTGTTGAGAGTGCAGGGGAATTAAGGGTTATGGGGATTAAACAGGGAATGGCAAAGCAGGCCTGCAAACCTGCATTGTCGCCCATCTCATGAAAACAATTCATGTAATTGTATCAAATCTAAATGCGGCCTAGACCTGTCGATAGCAATTTATCGAAAGCACAACCCTGATTCGGATCCTGATTTTATTCAGCTATTTCTCATAGATTCAGTACCACACACATAGTATTGGTATTACAATGTAATGTAAAGCAGAGCACAAAATGAAAATACCACGGATGCTAAACATTTCATAATAAAAGATAAATTGCTGGAGATACTCAGCAAGTCGAGCTGGATCTGTGGGTCTTTGCTTGACATATTAACTCTGTTTCTTTTGCCAGGTGTGGTGTATAATCTGCTGATTATTTTCAACAATTTCTGAGCTTTGTTGGTTAAGTGCGTTACATAGTTTAGTTCCCTCGATATACTCAACAAGGTCTGATTGCTCAGTGCAAGTTCTGCTTCATGGCTAATGTATAAAATGAAAGAATATTCCTACAAAATATCAAACCAACAGTTCTAGAAGGAGAAATATAAATTGCATTGATCGCAGAGAGGTCGTTCATTATATGCTTCATAATTTAAATTGAACACTTTGTTCATTTGGCACTATATTTATTGGGGTATGGCACTGATCCCAAATAGTTTAAAGTTGCTTAGAACCTACTTGACAAACTAAATCGACAAGCATGTAGATTAACATTTTGACCTCTGTTCTGTTAAAATGTATTTAATATTGAGCCTTTGCCAGAAACAACTCTTTAATTGGGTAATAAAGTATTATTGTGATTGTGATTAAATCAGGGTATAAGCCAGAATAGATGGTTGTCCATGAGAGCTAATATGTCTGCAGGGTTTTACACAAATATACTTTCCTCTAAAACTGATACAGTAACCTAGTTAATATTTACTAAACTCTTGCGGGTAAAAGATAAGGCTGAATACAAGACCAGAAAGTTCACACCCAAAGAGCAGCAATTAGCCATTTTCTATCATTCAGTGAAGTCATACATAATCTGTCATTAAATTCCATATATAAACCAGTACATTATATTCCTGTGGCATAACTTCTTCTATTGTCCTACACATTTGAAAGCCAACTTTTGAATCATGAATGACCAAAGCTGCATCAAATAAATTTCACTGAAGACAGATTAGAAGACAGGTTTGGACTTGAAAATGAAAAATAAGAAATGCTGGAATACTAATCTGAAAACAGAAAAGAAAACCAGACAGGGCCTGTGGGGAGAGTGAAACCTGATCTTCTCAGCCATTCTACATCTTCTGTTTATATTTGGGATAGATTAGAAAGCTTCCTTATAGGTAGAAAACACTACTATTTTTGTGCAACTAGGTGGGAAATTCACTTTATTATTTGTGCAAAAATTGATTATTTTAAATGTGACTTTTGCATTTGTTATGTTTTAAAGTGGTGATTAGAGGAACCCTTCCCTCTTACTCTGGAAATATGGATATAGTAGATTCATTCAGTTGCTCTTCATCCATGGGGTGTCAAGGGAGTAACCGTGCAAAAATACATAATTCCATTAAAAATATGATGTGAACCAATTTGGGTTAAGAATAAAATCCAAACTTGACGCCAAACTTATCCCTTATACCTACAATCCAAAATATCACAACATTATTATTTCGGATCGCTGTCCCCTTACTTTTTCAGTAAAATTGGAAGGAATGAATAACAAACAGCCGTTTTGGAGATTTAATCCACAAATACTAGCTGAGGCAAGTTGTTGTGACTATCTGAAGCTACAGATGCGGCTGATCCATCTATTGTAAAACATAATATAATAGCTGCACTTAAATTCAAATTAAATCAGATTCTCTCAGCAAGAATTATTAGGGTATTTCAATATACTACACAATAAATTTTTGAATTTGGTGATAAACCACACAAACTACTAGCACGCCAACTTCGCAAATTAGAGAATGATCGTACTATACACAAAATTAGATCAGAAAAAGGTGATTTGCTTACATTGCCCAAAGATATCAATGAAAGATTCTTACAATTCTACCAAACACTATATTCACCAAAAACAACAGTCGATTCTGCAAAGATGAAAAGCTTTCTTGAGAATTGCAATCTCCCATCTCTTAATGAGGGGGAACGGGATGAATTAGGCGCAGAGATAACAACAAAAGACATTGTAGAGACTATTAAATCATTGAAAAGTGGAAAAACTCCTGGCCCGGACGGGCTTAATAATGAATTTTATAAAATATTTAATGATTTAATCTCTCCACGCTTACAAGCCCTTTACATTCAAGCATTTAAAGAACAGATTTTACCACAAAGTCTTGCTGAATCAATTATTACACTAATTCCAAAAAAAGATAAAAATCTCGAGGAGCCTGGATCCTATAGGGCAATAGCCCTTTTAAATACGGATCAGAAGATACTAGCTAAGACTTTGGCTCGTAGATTAAGCCTAGTTATCGGTAAACTAATACATCCAGATCAAACTGGGTTTATACCTGAACGACACTCGTTTTATAATTTGAGACGTTTGTTTAACATAATATATTCGCAGAGAATGCCAAACGAAGATCTAACAATTATTTCTCTAGATGCAGAAACGGCTTTCGACCAAGTGGAATGGTCTTATCTTTTTACAGTTGGAAAAATTCCAATTGGGAGAAAACTTTACTTTTATACACTATTCCGACAGCTAGAATACTGACAAATCTAATGCTTTCACCTGAATTTTATTTATCTAGGGGTAACAGACAAGGAAGTGCTCTTTCCCCAATGTTATTTGCTTTAGCCATAGAACCTCTTGCTGAGAGTATCAGGTCCCATTCAGGCATTTATGGATAATACCAAATATACCTCCAATAAAATGTAGTTATATGCAGATGATGTACTTTTATACATTACTAATCCCCAAGTTAGTATTCCAAATGTTTTAAACATTATATGTGGTTCTTTTTCTGGATACAGAATTAATTGGAACACAAGTGAAATCATGCCAATAAAAGGACAAGACCCTTCTCAACTCCAACAATTTCCTTTCAGAATCGTGACTGAAAAGTTTAGATATCTTGGAATTTACGTGACTAGAAAGTATTCCTCTTTGTTTAAAATAAACTTCCCACCATTTATCACTAAATTGTATGCCTACATTCAATTTTGGAAAACACTTCCTATCTCCGTTCTAGGTGGATTAAATGCCATAAAGATGATCTTCCTTCCGCAACTTTTATACTTATTCCAATCAATACCGATATATCTCCCTAAAAGCTTTTAAAAGAAAATTGACTCTATTGTCACAAACTTTATTTGGGACTACAAAACCCACCGAATACACAAAAGACATTTATGCAAATCCAAAGAAAATGGAGGATTAGCATTACCTAATTTTCTTTTTTGCTACTGGGCAACTAATATTAAAAATATAACTTTTTGGTTGGACGATACATGTCAACATGTAAATTGGTTAAAAATGGAGAGGGAAGATTGTTTGCCTTTTAGTATAGGCTCGATCCTCCTATCTCCAATACATCTGAATAAGTCAACGTATGAGCAAAACCCGATAATACATAGTACTATCCGTATCTGGAAACAGCTGAAATAAAGTCTTAAATTGAGAAATATGTCTCTCCTTCTTCCTATTGCAAATAATCCCTTGTTTAAACCGTCTATTTTAGATGTGGTGTTTGCTCAATGGAAGAACCTGGGAATCAATACTGTGGGAGATCTCTATAAGAAGGGGACTTTCTCCTCTTTTCAAGAACTATAGGAGAAATATGACAAATGCCAATAATTTTTTTAGATATCTTCAAATCCGAGATTACGTGAAAACATATACACAAGACAGTTCTCTTATGGGTCCAGATATATTAGACGATTGTTTGAATAGACATGCCGATACAAGTAAGTTGATATCTTACATTTATAACACACTTCTAAATATTGACACACCACCCTCTGAGATTTTTGGGCCAGCATGGGAGGACGAGCTGGGTTTACCCATTTCGAAAGATATATGGGAGGAAAGCCTACAATACATACACTACTGTTCTTTAAATGCCAGGCATTGCCTGATACAATTTAAAGTATCACATAGGTTATACCAAAGACCAAATTGAACAAGATCTTCCCAACTGTCTCTCCTCTTTGTGATAAATGTCACTTTCAAGTAACCACCGTAACTCATTCTTTTGTATCCTGTATAAAAATACAAAACTGGACGGAAATATTCAATATTATTTCTAAAACACTTAAAACTCAATTGGAGCCAGATTCAAAAGTACTAATATTAGGAATGTCAGAGGGCTGCCCATATCTAATGATATCTCAAAGACGCTTCCTTGACTATGGTTTAATAACTGTGAATAAACCTATACTTAAATTCTGGAAAAAGATAACAGTCCCCACAGTGAAGATGTGGATCACAGAAATGATCGAGACCACTTTTCAACATAATTGTATAAGGGGTAAGAGTGTTGTAAAAACAAGCCTGAAGGCTTTGTGTCTCAATGCAAGGAGCATTCGTAATAAGGTGGATGAGTTGAATGTGCAGATAGCTATTAATGACTATGATATAGTTGGGATCACGGAAACATGGCTCCAGGGTGACCAAGGCTGGGAGCTGAACATCCAGGGATATTCAATATTCAGGAGGGATAGAGAGAAAGGAAAAGGAGGCGGGGTAGCGTTGCTGATTAGAGAGGAGATTAACGCAATGGAAAGGAAGGACATTAGTTTGGAGGATGTGGAATCGGTATGGGTAGAGCTGTGAAACACTAAGGGGCAGAAAACGCTGGTGGGTGTTGTGTACAGGCCACCTAACAGTAGTAGTGAAGTTGGAGATGGTATCAAACAGGAAATTAGAAATGCGTGCGACAAAGGCAAAACCGTTATAATGGGTGACTTCAATCTACATATAGATTGGGTGAATCAAATTGGCAGGGGTGCTGAGGAAGAGGATTTCTTGGAATGTATGCGGGATAGTTATCTAAATCAACATGTAGAGAAACCAACGAGAGAGCAGGCTATTTTAGACTGGGTATTGAGTAATGAGGAAGGGTTAGTTAGCAGTCTTGTTGTACGTGCCCCCTTGGGCAAGAGTGACCATAATATGGTTGAGTTCTTCATTAGGATGGAGAGTGACATTGTTAATTCAGAAACAATGGTTCTGAACTTAAAGAAAGGTAACTTTGAGGGTATGAGACGTGAATTGGCCAAGATTGACTGGCAATTAATTCTAAAAGGGTTGACGGTGGATATGCAATGGAAGACATTTAAAGACTGCATGGATGAACTACAAAAATTGTTCATCCCAGTTTGGCAAAAGAATAAATCAGGGAAGGTAGTACATCCGTGGATAACAAGGGAAATCAGGGATAGTATCAAAGCGAAGGATGATGCGTACAAATTAGCCAGAAAAAGCAGCATACCGGAGGACTGGGAGAAATTCAGAGTCCAGCAGAGGAGGACAAAGGGCTTAATTAGGAAAGGAAAAATAGATTATGAAAGAAGACTGGCAGGGAACATAAAAACTGACTGCAAAAGCTTTTATAGATATGTGAAAAGAAAGAGATTAGTTAAAACAAATGTAGGTCCCTTGCAGTCAGAAACAGGTGAGTTGATCATGGGGAACAAGGATATGGCGGACCAATTGAATAACTACTTTGGTTCCGTCTTCACTAAGGAAGACATAAATAATCTGCCGGCAATAGCAGGGGACCGCGGGTCAAAGGAGTTGGAGGAATTGAGTGAAATCCAGGTTAGCCGGGAAGTGGTGTTGGGTAAATTGAATGGATTAAAGGCCGATAAATCCCCAGGGCCAGATAGGCTGCATCCCAGAGTACTTAAGGAAGTAGCTCCAGAAATAGTGGATGCATTAGTAATAATCTTTCAAAACTCTTTAGATTCTGGAGTAGTTCCTGAGGATTGGCGGGTAGCAAACGTAACCCCACTTTTTAAGAAGGGAGGGAGAGAGAAAATGGGGAATAACAGACCAGTTAGTCTAACATCGGTAGTGGGGAAACTGCTAGAGTCAGTTATTAAAGATGGGATAGCAGCACATTTGGAAAGTGGTGAAATCATTGGACAAAGTCAGCATGGATTTACAAAAGGTAAATCATGTCTGACGAACCTTATAGAATTTTTCAAGGATGTAACAAGTAGAGTGGATAGGGGAGAACCAGTGGATGTGGTGTATCTGGACTTCCAGAAGGCTTTCGACAAGGTCCCACATAAGAGATTAGTATACAAACCTAAAGCACACGGCATTGGGGGTTCAGTATTGATGTGGATAGAGAACTGGCTGGCAAACAGGAAGCAAAGAGTAGGAGTAAACAGGTCCTTTTCACAATGGCAGGCAGTGACTAGTGGGGTACCGCAAGGCTCAGTGCTGGGACCCCAGCTATTTACAATATATATTAATGATCTGGATGAGGGAATTGAAGGCAATATCTCCAAGTTTGCGGATGACACTAAGCTGGGGGGCAGTGTTAGCTGTGAGGAGGATGCTAGGAGACTGCAAGGTTACTTGGATAGGCTGGGTGAGTGGGAAATGTTTGGCAGATGCAGTATAATGTGGATAAATGTGAGATCCATTTTGGTGGCAAAAACAGGAAAGCAGACTATTATCTAAATGGTGGCCGACTAGGAAAAGGGGAGATGCAGCGAGACCTTGGTGTCATGGTACACCAGTCATTGAAAGTAGGCATGCAGGTGCAGCAGGCAGTGAAGAAAGCGAATGGTATGTTAGCTTTCATAGCAAAAGGATTTGAGTATAGGAGCAGGGAGGTTCTACTGCAGTTTTACATGGTCTTGGTGAGACCACACCTGGAGTATTGCATACAGTTTTGGTCTCCAAATCTGAGGAAGGACATTATTGCCATAGAGGGAGTGCAGAGAAGGTTCACCAGACTGATTCCTGGGAGGTACACAAAATTGCTGGAGGAACTCAGCGGGTGCAGCAGCATCTATGGAGCGAAGGAAATAGGCGATGTTTCGGGCCGAAATGAAGAAAGACTGGATAGACTTGGTTTATACTCTCTAGAATTTAGGAGATTGAGAGGGGATCTTATAGAAACTTACAAAATTCTTAAGGGGTTGGACAGGCTAGATGCAGGAAGATTGCTCCCGATGTTGGGGAAGTCCAGGACAAGGGGTCACAGCTTAAGGATAAGGGGGAAATCCTTTAAAACCGAGATGAGAAGAACTTTTTTCACACAGAGAGTGGTGAATCTCTAGAACTCTCTGCCACAGAGGGTAGTCGAGGCCAGTTCATTGGCTATATTTAAGAGGGAGTTAGATGTGGCCCTTGTGGCTAAGGGGATCAGAGGGTATGGAGAGAAGGCGGGTACGGGATACTGAGTTGGATGATCAGCCATGATCATATTGAATGGCGGTGCAGGCTCGAAGGGCTGAATGGCCTACTCCTGCACCTAATTTCTATGTTTCTATGTTTCTACATCTAGAAAAAATAAGGCTGGCCTTGACTGACAAACCAGATCAATTGTCCAAAATATGGTCTCCTTTTATTGAATTTCTTCAACAACATAATGGTTGGGCACAAACTCAAAACCGACGCTAGGGTCGGGTGAGCGAGCGTAGGGAAGGGCAGTGGGATATATCTCCGCTTCTTTCACTCCTTCGTTAGCTCTGGGGTTTTCCTTTCTTTCTTTTTCGTGTTTTTCTTGAAATTCTTTTCTTTTTCTTTTCTTTCTTTCCCTTTTTTCCTATTTTCTTTTTTTCCGATCTAGTTATTAGTTTATAAAATGTTAAAACTGAAGCAGTACGAAAATTGTATAACTGTTATGTCGATTATTTTCTCTTTGTACAATTGCTTCTAATAAAAATAAATATTAAAAATAAATAAATAATAAAATCCAATGGCATGATATACATTGAGTCCGAGAAAATCGGATCGCGTGTCTGAACTTTCTGATTTTGATTTCACTGCAGGTTTCTAAATTTGCTCTGTTCTGGTATGTTGCCCATTGAGTGTTTCTCCATGTTGCACATTTGTTATATTTTAAGTTAAGCATTCATTCGAAAGTACATGTCATTTGAGAACAGATTCAAACCAGGGCAGATGATCCCTCATCTTCGGGTCACTCATGTTCCATAAGATTATTTACAAAAACTCAAATAATTTGTCCATGGGATCACATATAAATCAGTAACCAGACTCTGCGATGGATCTGTATTTTAATTAATTTTGGTGGATGTTTCAAATCAACACAAAAATTGTGTAAAAGTAGCTCGTCTTATATTCCAAACTATTTTGAATTCCTGACTGCAGTAGTTGTTTCTTTAACAACTCACACTCAAGGTGCCCTGGTTCATGCATAGTTGACTGTGAGGAATCTTCAGTCTTTAAGGTGTCATTGTTAATCCTTGTTTACAATTCCTGTAAATTATGAAATAAAGCCACAAAAATTTAAAACTTTTTTGAAACAAAATACTGGTGGCTGTCGTCCTCTAGTGGTTACATCTTTTGTTGCCATCAATAGACGTGGCAACAACTTGCCTTTCACGTTTGAAGCCCCGTAATAGGAGTACCGTCAATTGAAATTTGACGATATATTGTCAGAAGGTAGAATGAGGTGAAGGTTTAACAGATAGGCCAGGGAAGAATTCCAGAGCTTTCAGGACAAGCCATTATTTCCTACTCTGTTTTAACAAGACCAATCTAATTAAGAATGATCACACAATAAGAATTGAAAGAGCACAGAAATGAGGGCTCTGGGATTGGAAGAATTTACAAAGAAAAGAGAGAATAATTTGTTAAATAGAGTACTGCAGCATGGAAACAGACCCTTTGGCTCAACTTGTCATGTTGAAGATGTTTGGCCAATATCCCTGTAAACCTCTCCTATCCATGTACCTGTCCAAATACCTTTTAAATGTTGTTATTGTACCTGCTTCAACCACTTCCTCTGGCAGCTCGTTTCATGTTTGTAGCGCTCTCTGTATTTAAAAAAAAAGATGCCACAGTGTCCTTATTAAATCTTGCCCCTCTCACCGAAAACCTGTGCACTCTATTTCTTTATTTCCCCAATCCTGAGAAAAAAGTCTCTGTGCATTCACCCTATCAATTCTCGTTGTAATTTTATACACCATTATAAAATTACCCCTTAGCCTCTTGCAATCCAAGGAATAAAGTCCTAGTCTGCCCAACTTGCCTGCATAGCTCAGTCCCTCGAGTCCTGACAGCATCCTTGTAAATCTTCTGTGCACTCTTACAACTTAATGGTATCCTTCTTGTACCAGGGTGACCAAAAGAAGATGACCTTGTTTCGCTTGAACACAGCCCTCCAAAAATAGTCACACTGACATCTCACAATTGCAACAAAACATCCCAAATTCAATAGTCAGCACTCTCACTGATGAAAGCCAATGGACTAAAAGCTTGCCTCACTGCCCTGTCCACACCCTTGTCATGCCATTGTCAGGGAACTAAGTACTTGTACTCCATAGTCTCTCTGTTATACAATACTTCCCAGGGCCCCACTGTTCACAGTAAATTTCCTACCATAGTTTGGCTGCTCAAATGCAATACCTCGCATTTATCCGAATTAAACTCAACTTGTCATTTCTGGGCCCAATTACTCAGCTGATCAATAGTTCTAATTGATTTGAAAAGTTTTGAAATTGAGTAATTGCTCAGCTAAGGTTCAGCGTGGGTTTTTGAGCACATGGTTGATGGGTAAACTGACAGTACAATTTAGGTTCTGGGCAGTAAATGAGCGGTCAATGAGTGTGAGGGGGGGGAGGGGAAGACAATGGGGATCCGGTGTGGGGGGGGGGGGGGGGGGGGGCAGCTGTGAGGGACGGTGGGCGAACAAAGGCTGGTGTGTGGGGGGGAGGGGGGGTTGGGCATTCTAGTTTAGAATCCTCTGCCCAGGGGATAAATCTGTGTTTTTGTGTTTATTTGTTCCGGTGAAGGTGGTACCTTGTGTGTTGTGACTATCGGCAGATCAATTTCCCTCCGGGGATAAATAAAGATTTATCGCATCGTATCCCTCCTGAGCCAAACTAAAATGTAAATCTTGTTTTAATGGAAATTTGAAATGGTACATGAAAAGTTACCAACTAAAGCAACATTTCATTCAATATAATTTCCTGCTGCTAGAACAAATAACTCAAACCTAAATGGGTTCAGTACTGAATACCTGAAATTTGAGAGATTAGTTGTGGTTAAATTGCCTGGATTTAAAACAAATACCAACAATACATCTCAACAAACCTGTAACTTCTTGAAAACAAATGTATTTACTTTCAAATGGAAATCCTTGAAATCAGTAGTTATTTATTTTTCAAAATTTGGTCTCAAATTCTAAAATGGGTAATCAGACTTTCCTGCTAGCCTTCATTTTTTACAGCCATAGTGACCAAAGTTAATTTGGAAGAGCTGCACATTCTTCACTGAAAGATCGGCATGTATGAGAGAGAATGCTAAACTATTCTTTTCCAGAAGTGAGATACTCAGCATAATCATCATCCATTCTTCCAACAGAAGAAGCAAGTGATTGGGTATTTTAAAGCTCAGTTTTGATATGAATCCTACAGTTGATTTCTTCATCTCAAAATCCATTGTGATGATCATGGTATCATGGTGATTAGTCTTGTTTACCTTTAGAGGGGGAGGGGGGTGGTGGGGGGGGTTCAGTTGCTGTTTCCATCATACCATTTATTCTGTAAGTATAACAAGGATTAGCTGGGAAATTCTTATGTGAACATTGACTGGTCATGTCTTATTCTAAAGTACCTAAAATATTGTCTGGTGAGAACTCTCGTCACCTAAACATTTCACAATACCTTGCATTCGAACCTTCTAAAGCAAGTGGACAGTTGACTTCTGAAACACTGTGACTGGAATTATTAGGTGCTATTAACAAATGGAGTTTTATGATTTATCATGATTTATTGTCTGCTTCCTTTCAATATAACAAAATTCGTGACTTGTTTATAAACAGGATTCTTGTGGCTCCTCGGCCCCATTCCACAACGGAACTCCACGTGCATCCAGTGTAGTCGGCAGGGAGAAGGTGAGTATCAAACTTCACAAGAGCACGAGTGAAGAGTCCGACAGCATCTCAAAATTAACCATCCCATACTTTCAGATCATTTCCATATGTACAGATAGAAGGATGAAATTGATTTGCGTGTGGTTAATTAAACTAAAGATGAGTGATATTGTAAACTGCCTAGATGGAAACATTATTAGAAAAGGGATATTTTATATTCATTGTATTAAATGCATTGGGAAAAACTGGCTAATGAATTTCAGTATAAATGTGACATTTATTCAGATTGACCCAACTAAAGTTCAAATGTTGAAAAGCTAGTGGCGTTGGAAGTCAATATATAAGACCATTCAAATATCGCAGGTATGTTCAAAGTAACAATTTCAAAAGGGTAGACAAAAATGCTGGAGAAACTCAGCGGGTGAGGCAGCATCTATGGAGCGAAGGAATAGGTGACGTTTCGGGTCGAGACCCTTCTTCAGACTGACGTGGCACAGCGGTAGAGTTGCTGCCTTACAGCTCCATAGGTCCTGGGTTCGATCCTGACCATGGGTGTTGTCTCTGCGGAGGACGGACGTTCTCCCTGTGACCGTGGGGGATATTAGATTATTAATTCTGGGAAAGAATTTATTAATTGAAGTTGGAATCTGGAACATACTGCTTCAGGGGGAGTTGAAGGCATTGACTGCATAGCACACAACAAAAACAATATTTTCACTGTACCTCGGAACACATGACAATAATCATCTAAACCAAGGCAGAATTTCTCAGAATATTTAAGAAATATCTAGTCAAGCACATGTATTTCCGTGGTTCAGAAGGCTATAGACCAACTGCTGGGTTTGTATAGTTGGGTACTCTATGGTGGGCTGAAGGTCCTGTTTCTGTGCTGTAGATGTCTCTGACTATGATAGAGTGGCTAAGTGCAATGCCTATTGGACAGGCGCTACGAGAAAGGTTATTTGGTAAATGGAGGAGAGAAATGCAGTGAATTCTAGCAAGAGCATGATCCGTTAAGATGGAAGTGAAAATCTGTGAGGATGAGAAGTCACAGTGTACAAGTTTAAGAGAAAAGCCATGAAAGTAACTTGAATATGTAGGAAGGGACGGCAGATGCTGGTTTAAACTTTAGAAGGTTTTTGACACGAAACGTCACCTCTTTTTTCCAGAGATGCTGTCTGACCCGCTGAATTACTCCAGCTTTTTGTGCCTATCTAAAGTAATTTGAATGGTTGAGAACAAGGATTCTAAGAGAATAGAGGGGAGGATACAATGAAGTGTGAGGAAAAGGTACTGGAGGAGCGGGAGACACAGCAGAGTGTGATTTGATGCGGGCCCTGCAGCGACTACCATTTGGACTGGGAAAGGATTTAAATGTACAACCGAAAGAAAATGATGAGTTAACTAGGAAGCTATCATCACTGTCGGTGAAGCTTCTGTCCAGACCCTGATGCCATCCATAATAAACCAATAGCGGTCAGGGGTTTTATTTGTGTGAAGAGATATTCTGAGAGTTGAGCATTCCTTGCCACAAGGGAGAAAATAGCATTTATAGAGAAACTAGATATACAGGTGCACAACCTTTTATCCGAAAGCCTTGGGACCAGACACTTGTCAGATTTCGGAATTTTTCGGATTTCCGAATGGAAGATTTTTAGCGTAGATTAGGTAGGTAGTGCGGGCGGCTTGAAAAGTCTGGAGCAGCTGCCTCCTCCCCGGAGAATCATTGCATAAATGTTAGTCAGTTAGTTTGGAGGGATTTTATGTGGTGGGGGGGGGTGAAGGGGGAAACTTTAATTCTTAGTCCCCTACCTGGTCGGAAAGGCGGGGAGCGGGCAATGCCTTACCAGGTCGCCGTGTAGTAAGCTCCGGAGCGCTGTGGCCGCCGACTCCCAACATCGCGGAGCTGGGGCCGCGGGCTGCGGGCGGCGCCGGTTGGAGCTCCGACCCCGGCAACTCTACCCCTGGCTGCGCGGCGCTCCAAATCCAGCCCGCAGCCCCAGCTCCGCGATGTTGGGAGTCGGCGGCGTCGCAGCGCTGGGATACCAGCGGGGAGCGGGCAATGCCTTACCGGGTCGACGTGCGGTAAGCTCCGGAGCGCTGTGGCCGCCGACACACAACATCGCGGGGCTGGGGCTGCGGGCGTCCGGTCGCAGGCCGCGCTGGATTTGGAGCGCCGCGCAGCCAGGGGTAGAGTTGCCGGGGTCTGAGCTACAACCGGCGCCGCCCGCGGCCGGACGCCCGCAGCCCCAGCTGGGAGTCGGCGGCCACAGCGCTCCGGAGCTTACTGCACGGCGACTCGGTAAGGCATTGACCGCTCCCCGCCTCTCCGACCAGGTAGGGGACTAAGAATTAAAGTTTCCCCCCTCCCCCCCCCCCCCCCCCCCCCCTTCACATAAAAGCCCTCCAAACTAATTGACTAACATTTAAGCAATGATTTACAGATGTTTAAGTGTCTCCCCGGTCTCCGGGTAGGAGGCAGCCGCTACAGTAGTACAGACCTGGGTTGACCGTGGGTCGTTTCGGGTCAAGTTTGGCGCCAAACGCGAGCTTTGGTGTGCAGACGACATCCTGGGAAAAATGGCCGGTTTTCGGAGTTTTTCGGTTTCCGTAACTCCGGATAAAAGGTTGTGCACCTGTACTTGTAAGGAAGAAGAAAGTAAAACGATTTACCAATGTGGTGGGATGAGGGTGAGTTTTGAAGAGACGTCTGCTGAATGTATCCATTGGCATTGATCATATTTCCATCCAGACAATCTACACACTCAATGCCCACATACAGACCGATCATTTCTCACATATCTGAAGCTGCAATGTCCTGCGGTCATAAGTGACAGGAGTAGAATTAGGCCATTCGGCCCATCGACAACACCTTCTCGAGATGTTTTTATTTCTAACTGCCGGCATGACAACGAACTGTCTCAACTTTGCCACTCCGCTTACCTATTCTAACCTCGTTAGTTACTCCAGCATTTTGTTATATTTCTTCAGTTTAAACCAGCATCTGCAGGTCTTTCCACTAGTTATAGATGGATATGGGTGAGCGGGGGTTTGATTGGTAGGTGGGTGGACAAAAGCTGATGAAAAGGTGCCATTTTATTTCATGCTGTTTTATGACAGTTTGATGTCGATAGCTTTTATTTCTCCTAACGTGCAAGATAACAATGTTTATGTTTCCCTCCAGACATCGTCAGGCATCACTATTCCCAAGCCCCCGAAGCCTCCAGACAAGCCCTTGATGCCCTACATGCGCTACAGCAGAAAGGTATGGTAGCTGCAGCATTGTATCATGCTTGACCTGATTACACAAGCTAGCCGCCCGCTGGAGCGTGACTGTCGTACCAACTCCTTAGAATTGAGTTTCCAGCAAGGAGTGGGATTACTTTCTGGTCTGTGCCTGTCGTGGGTGTCCTGTGTTATGTGTGTAAACCTGTGAAGTCTTGCAATAGGTGGAGGCTGTAACACATTCCTAAAGGTAAATCCTCATCTGATTCTCATTAACCTGCCTGGCTGATCTCAAATCCAGTTTCCCATAGGGTGCAACTTTAATAAAGGCTGTGATTTACTTCATTCTATTGCCAATCTGTTTACTAGTAATTCACTGAGTTGAGTTACTGGCTCCTACTGTGAGCGGCTACATTTGCCCTCCTGGTATTCAGCCACCTTTTGCCATTTCATAGTGCCCGTGTTTGATTTCTGCTCCCTCACAATCTCAGATGTACTAACTCCTCCCAGTCACCTTCCACCCATGATCTCACCAAGAGCTTAATTTAAACTTTAAATATTTAAACAAAACTAATCTATGTGATTTGTTGTAGTAGTAATCACAGGACTCCCTCTCTGATGCCGAGTGGGTGCTGGCGGGCAGGCGGGCGGGTGGTGATGGTGCTAGACCCATAAACTGTCCGGTTGACAGTGTGATCATTCTATTACTGTGTTAGCTCTGTAAATAAGTCTTATTATTATGTTTTAGGTATGGGACCAGGTTAAGGCTTCCAATCCTGATCTGAAGCTGTGGGAAATAGGGAAAATCATTGGTGGAATGTGGCGGGATCTCACAGATGAGGAAAAGCAGGAATATCTGAATGACTATGAAGCAGAGAAGGTAAAAACTGCAGGAACAGGATTTTTTTCAGTAATCGAGTTCCAATGACCATAAAATATGTCCAACTGTTAGTGTCAAACAATGTAGGTGTGTTTCCCTTTTCCCTTTTTCATTGAGGATGGCATGTTTATTCTTGTTGGCTTAAAGAATATCAGCATTGAAACATTTTCTCACCTCGTAGTTACAGATCCAGGAGTGACCTTCACACTGTCACCAAGTCAGGTCCCACATTGTTGCCTATGGTGTCATTGCGGCCCAAGACATGAAGTTTTAAATCATCTCCTCTTCCTACAATAGGATCTGCTGAACAAAATGAAGAGTTCACTGTGTTGAACAGGCCATTTGAGTAAGGTTGCCTGGACTCTGCACGTGACAGGCACCAATGTTTTGTCCGGTGGAATCAAAATGAAGCTTGCAGCATTTCAGTTCACATGAGTTTGACCTTGCCCTCTCCATAGATTTCGGTGATTTCCCTCGTGAACAAGTTTTGTAAAAATGCAATACATTTTGTGCTGACCACATTGTTAGCATGTTGAGATAGATCACCACTTCCATTGTTATACTGATGATGAATCAAGAATTTAGCACCTGTGCTTGACTGACTGGTGTCTTGGACAGAGAGGAAAATTAATATTGTGAATGAATTATGCAAAAAAACATTAACCAAAAACTGCTGATACTGAAAATCTGAAATATAGATGGTGAGAGCAATTACCAGGTCAGAAGTGAGTGAGGATTCTGACAAAAGGGTCTTTGATCTGAAATGTTAATCCCTCCATTTCCCAAATTCTGCCTGACCTGCTGAGTCTCCAGCATCTTGCACATGAACAAGTCTTTGATTGTCCAGGACATTTTGTAGAGCATGAGTTCCATAACTTTCATGCTGATCTTTCAAACTCCCCAAACCCCAGATATTGATTGTAGGGTCTGAAAACCAAAGAGCAAAAGATGAATCATTTTATCACTTCCATTTCGAGAGCCAGAACATAAACTTTGGAATTTGCATCAGTTTGGCAACATTCCACCTGCAGTAATACCAAGACTTATTTGTTAATCCTCCGCCAGCCTCCTTACTTTGTCATTGATCTGCATGGTTAAAGAAGTGTGCTGTTTTGAACCTTCAGATGTGTGATGTCTCCCTGCATGATCAGGTAGTTTATCTAACGTTTAATTTTTGCCAAAGTTAGACACAAATTGCGAGAGTAACTCAGCGGGAGAAGCAGCATCGCCGGAGAGAAGGAATGGGTGACGTTTCTGGTTGACAATTACAGAATAGTTAGTCTAACATCGGTAATGGGGAAACTGCTAGAGTCAGTTATTAAAGATGGGATAGCAGCACATTTGGAAAGTGGTGAAATCATTGGACAAAGTCAGCATGGGTTTACGAAAGGTAAATCATGTCTGACGAATCTTATAGAATTTTTCGAGGATGTAACTAGTAGAGTGGATAGGGGAGAACCAGTGAATGTGTTATATCTGGACTTTCAGAAGGCTTTCGACAAGGTCCCACATAAGAGATTGGTATACAAAGTTAAAGCACACGGTATTGGGGGTTCAGTATTGATGTGGATAGAGAACTGGCTGGCAGACAGGAAGCAAAGAGTAGGATAAACGGGTCCTTTTCAGAATGGTAGGCAGTGACTAGTGGGGTACCGCAAGGCTCAGTGCTGGGACCCCAGCTATTTACAATATATATTAATGATTTGGACAAGGGAATTGAATGCAACATCTCCAAGTTTGTGGATGACTAAGCTGGGGGGCAGTGTTAGTGAGGAGGCTGCAAGGTGACTTGGATAGGCTGGGTGAGTAGGCAAATGCATGGCAGATGCAGTATAACGTGGATAAATGTGAGGTTATCCACTTTGGTGGCAAAAACAGGAAAGTAGACTATTATCTAAATGGCGGCCGATTAGGAATAGGGGAGATACAACGAGACCTGGGTGTCATGGTACACCAGTCATTGAAAGTAGGCATGTAGGTGCAGCAGGCAGTGAAGAAAGCGAATGGTATGTTAGCATTCATAGCAAAAGGATTTGAGTATAGGAGCAGAGAGGTTCTACTGCAGTTGTACAGGGTCTTGGTGAGACCACACCTGGAGTATTGCGTACAGTTTTGGTCTCCAAATCTGAGGAAGGACATTATTGCCATAGAGGGAGTGCAGAGAAGGTTCACCAGACTGATTCCTGGGATGTCAGGACTTTCATATGAAGAAAGACTGGATAGACTCAGCTTGTACTCGCTAGAGTTTAGGAGATTGAGGGGGGATCTTATAGAAACTTACAAAATTCTTAAGGGGTTGGACAGGCTAGATGCAGGAAGATTGTTCCCGATGTTGGGGAAGTCCAGGACAAGGGGTCACAGCTTAAGGATAGAGGGGAGATCCTTTTGGACCGAGATGAGAAAAACATTTTTCACACAGAGAGTGGTGAATCTCTGGAACTCTCTGCCACAGGTAGTTGAGGCCAGTTCATTGGCTATATTTAAGAGGGAGTTATATGTGGCCCTTGTGGCTAAAGGGATCGGGGGTATGGAGAGAAGGCAGGTACGGGATACTGAGTTGGATGATCAGCCATGATCATATTGAATGGCGGTGCACGCTCGAAGGGCCGAATGGCCTACTCCTGCACCTATTTTCTATGTTTCTATGACACCCTTCTTCAGACTAATCCGTCTGAAGAAGGGGCTCGACCTGAAACATCACCCATTCCTTCTTTCCAGAGATGCTGCCTGTCCCGCTGAGTTACTCCTGCATTTTGTGTATATCTTCAATTTTAAACCAGCATCTGCAGTTCTTTCCTACACATACCTGAATATTTTTGCCATTTGGGTAGATTTTAGAAAAGCAACTAATATAGATTGTCCCTGTGTCTGTAGTTAAAAATATGAAGTTAGGGTAGAGCAAACATGCTGAAATTGTGAATCCAAATGATCTCATGAAGCACAAGGTGCAAGTTTGCACACCTATGATTCCCCACAGCATTAATTTCAGTCAGGCTATCCCACAACTTATGGGGACAATTGGGAGAGTTGCTAATAACATTTGCTCACATTCTTATCTCTTCTCGATAGGTGATCTTACAGAGAAAACCATTGGGAATTGATTGCTACATTTTGGTCATTCCTACCTGTCAGTTGAGTTGAGTTTAGTTTATTGTCTCGTGTACCGAGGTACAGTGAAAAGCTAGCCAGACAGCAGAAAGACAATACATGATTACAATCGAGCCATTTACAGTGTACAGTTTCTTATAGAAACTTACAAAATTCTTAAGGGGTTGTACAGGCTAGATGCAGGAAGATTATTCCCGATGTTGGGGAAGTCCAGAACTAGGGGTCACAGTTTAAGGATAAGAGGGAAGTCTTTTAGGACCAAGATGAGAAAATCATTTTTTACACAGAGAGTGGTGAATCTGTGGAATTCTCTGCCACAGAAGGTAGTTGAGGCCAGTTCATTGGCTATATTTAAGAGGGAGTTAGATGTGGCCCTTGTGGCTAAAGGGATCAGGGGGTATGGAGAGAAAGGCAGGGATGGGATACTGAGTTGGATGATCAGCCATGATCATATCGAATGGCGGTGCAGGCTCGAAGGGCTGAATGGCCTACTCCTGCATCTATTTTCTATGTTTCTATGTATAGATACATGATAAGGGAATAACGTTTAGTGCAAGGTAAAGCCAGCAAAGTCTGATCGAGGATAGCCTGAGGATCACCAATGAGGTAGATAGTAGTTCAGCACTGCTCTCTGGTTGTGAGTGTCTTCTTGTATCACTACTTTTAGGTCGAATATAATGAAGCCATGAAAGCATACCACAGCTCTCCTGCATATCTTGCCTACATCAATGCAAAGAGCAGGGCAGAGGCAGCTCTTGAGGAGGAGAGTCGCCAGCGTCAGTCAAGGATAGAGAAGGGGGAACCTTACATGAGTATCCAACCAGCTGAGGACCCTGATGGTAAGTAGTGGCACAAACACAGCCCAGGTTTACTATAGACTGCACCTGGCGAGAGAGTTCACTTCACACATCTGAATTGTCTGTGTAAAATTAAAGCTTTCGGCTATTTTCACTTCTGGTAACACTATCATCCCTTCCCAAACTCTGAAACAATGCCAGATTACAGTGCAAAGGGTGCAGGAAGACTTCTTCACACTTGCCTTATTTCTCCAAGTAATCAGGAAGACAAAGGATAGAATGGCCTTTACTGCAAGAGCATTTTGATATAAAAGTCAGGAAGTATAACTAGTTATCTGTGAGTCCTCACCTGGAATATTGTGTTCATGAATCTGGTTTTCCTTCCTGAGGAAGGGTATACGGCACAGTAGGAGTGTTGTGAAGATTTACCAGATTGATTTTCACAACGGGGGAGAGGCTGTTGGGGGTGGGAGAAATTATCTTTGCGGACAGATTGACCCGAGTGAGTCGATGCACTCCTGCTCTTCATAGAAAGAGAGCTGTTCTTATTGAAACATGCAAAATTCTTCCAGGGTAGATGCAGAAAATGTGCTTCACTTGAGTGGGATGTCTGGAACCAGAGATTACAGTCACAGAATATGAGACTGACTGGGGATAGAGGTGAAGAAGGTATTTTGTCATCCAAACGTTGGCCAACGGGCCTGTGCAGACTCAGTCACTGAGTATAACGAGATATGGATTGAAAGAATATTGGATATAAGGGATCATGGCATATGAAAGTTGCACTGAAATAAAAGATCAGTCACAATCTTATTTGTTGGTTAAGTAGACATGGGGGGGGGGGGGGGCTAGATAACCGCTTATGGTTTTGTTCAACACGCTGCTCAGGCTTTTTCCTACTGTGTTGTCCACCATTCAGTGTCTGAATGTGAAAGCAGGTCAAGTATTTTTGCTTGTCATTAAGGAATATGCGTTGGTAATTTTGGGATATGCTTCATTAGTAAATTTGTCAAAGCAGTTGTCATTCTTCCTCAAGGCAATCCTGATCACATTGGAGGTAGTTGGGGCGTATGCTGTACAAGGATCTGTACAAGCCTCCACGTTTATATGTTTGTACATGTGCATACTGTGTAATCATGTTTGCTTGCTTGGTCTTTTCAAATTTGTAGATGGCAGTATAAATTGTAGTGACATGTTGGCAGCCACTCGTAATTGTTCATTAATTACCCCACCCTTTCCCATGGCTTGTCTCTTTTGATGTATGACCTCAATTAGATAGTTTCATGAATCGGTTTTCAGTCTATATTGCATCTGAAGAAGGGTGTCGACCCAAAACGTCACCCATTCCTTCTCTCCAGAGATGCTGCCTATCCCGCTGAGTTACTCCAGCATTTTGTGCCTATCTTCTGCATCTAAATTTTTGTATCAGATTGTCTTTACAAAGAAGCAAACTTTGATGACTGAAGTGGCATCAGACCTAGTGCAGATTGAGAACCAAAATTAGAAGTCTTGCAGTCATTCAACACCTTAAAGATGGTGCCAGATCATGGTCACTCTTTACCTGCTCGTCCCAAAAGAGGACCCAATCTCATCCAGTACCTTTACACTCTTCTAAATCTCTGTTCCAACTGTAAATGTGCCAGGATTTCTAGCTATACAAAGACCATTATATTCTGCACATGAGTACTCTTTACACTACCTGTGGTACTTGTGTATGGCTCAATTGTACTTGTATATAGTATGAGCTGACAATTGGACAGCTTTCCATTGTACCAGGGTACATTTGACAATAATAAACCAATATCAGAAGTAAAACCTACCCTACTTCCAGCCACGGTAAAAATCAGAGGTTTCCGTGACTACCTCCCTGCTTCTTTCTCTGCTTGCTGGTCAGATTCATTCTTTAACCAAAGTTTCTTACACTCAGATGGATGGCCACCTCTTCTTAAAGAAAAAGTACTACCCTCATAACTTTCAGCCTTGCCGATACAATGCTATGCTGTGCGCTGGTACTCAAGCTCTGAAACACTGCACTCAAAGCAGAGTCACCAACTGCAGATATGGTCATGCAGACCACAGGGACCCTCTCACAATTCCCACAGCCTGCAGGTCAAGCAGCACATGCTGGCCATGCTCTTCATTTGGAAAGAGGCCTCTTATAATGTAATTGGATCTATATCTCACACATGCTTGTGAATGTAAAAAGTGAAACTACCCACTGAATGTCACCACTGCCACATTGTTCAACTGAAGGCCAGAGTTAAGAGGTTCTCACTCACCCAACACCCTCAGATTCTGACACTGCTAAACTCCAAGGACGGCTGTGAGGGAAAATAAATCAGTTACCATTTGATATTTCCTCTTGATCTACAGGTAGTTAGTGGTGATATATGTTACAACATCATTTGTTCAGTGCAGATGTAAAGCAATATCTGCAATTGGTTCTGTCTTGTCAGCTGTGGTTTAATTATATGGACCACCTCCACACCCTATAGGTCATTGGGGTAGGGGTAGCAATAGTTCCTGGAAGGCGGGTGGGGGGGGTGGAGAGAAGCATGTGTGGCCCAGGAGTCAGGAACTTGGCGAGAAGGGAAACTAGTAAATTGCTTCATTGAAACTAGTCTTTTGCTGTAAAGTGGAAGGCTAAATCTTTATTCTGCAATTATCTTTTTTATTGGTGTATGACATGATGTAGTTATCTGACAGTTGATTGTATGCGTGTGGCTTTCTGTTAGCAGTAGAGTGCTTGAAGTTTAGTAAATATGAAAGACAGATAGTTAATGTGTGAGTCTGAACCAGTTATTGATTTATTGAGTTATTGATTTGTTTCTCTTCTTTGCATTTGCTGATTATCCCGACCGTCACAGATTATGATGATGGCTTCTCGATGAAACACGTCTCTGCGGCCCGCTTCCAGAGAAACCATCGCTTGATAAGTGAGATTCTGAGTGAGAGTGTGGTGCCGGATGTTCGTTCTGTGGTGACAACAGCACGGATGCAGGTTCTTAAACGGCAGGTGCAGTCCCTGATGGTTCACCAGGTGAGTAGTCACTCTAACTGGATTACCTGCTCCTTTACAATAGGAATTATTTTTCAATTTCCAGTTAATTAGAACTGCTCTGCCTCAGAGAGCGGTGGAGGCCGGTTCTCTGGATACTTTCAAGAGGGAGCTAGATAAGGCTCTTAAAGATAGTGGAGTCAGGGGATATGGGGAGAAGGCAGGAAAGGGGTACTGATTGGGGATAATCAGTCGTGATCACATTGAATGGCGGCGCTGGCTCGAAGGGCCGAATGGCCTACTCCTGCACCTATTGTCTAATATTAACACCAGTTGGCAACATCCACCAATAAAATTCTGATGTTAGTAGAAACTTGAAACAAAGTTTCTTTCTTGTGCTTTTTGCACAAAATCTTTTGCATTTATCTTGTTTATCAGGCCCTCATTCCATCTAGACTGTACCAGTCTAAATACTGACTCTTCATATCCCATCTAGACTGTACCAGTCCAAATACTGACCCTTCATATTCAAAGGCACTAAATCACCAAGTTGCCCACCATCAATATCCTGGGGTATTTTCTATTAGCCAGAAACTCAACTGGATCAGCCATGTTATTACTGTGGCTACGAGCAAGCCGAGACCTTTCCACTATGTGCAGGGCACATGGCAAATGGTGGAATACTCTCCACTTGCCCGCTAAGTACAACACCAACAACGCAAGAAGTTCAACATCATCTGAAGCAAAGTAGCCTCCTGGATTCACCCTAAATATTCCATTACATTACCACCACTGGATAATGGCTGCAGTGTGTCCAATGTACAAAATGTACTGCAATTAATCATTCAGGTTACATCAACAGCGCTGTCCAACCCTGACCTCTACCAGCGAGGACAAGGGAAGCTAATGCATGGGAACACCATCATCTGCAGGGTTCTCCCAGTTGAACAACATCATGACTTGAAAATATTTCAACATTCCTTCGTAGTCACTGGATGTAAATCCCAGCATTCCCTCTCCAACACAGTGGGAGCACCTTCACAGGAAGAACTGCAGTGAGGCAACAAGATGGCTCTGCATGACATTCTGTAGAGCACTTGGGGGAAGATGCATCAATGAACACATCTGAGAATGAATGAACAATCGCTTGTGGCCATTCTGAATGTATGCCGTGAACAGCATTGCCAGTACCATGAACTGGCTGTGACATTGCAGCTGAGCTTTTTTTTTTATAGCTCATTTGGTATATTGGTGAGAAACCCTCCAGTGAGTTCAGAAGGTAGAAATGATGTGGGAACTGTGGTTGAACACCATCTGTCCAGCGAGTGTCTCTGGATTCCGTGTCCCTCACCTACCATCAATATTCATGCACAACCCACATTAGTACTTTATTTCAATGCTGCACCTGATTATATTTTTTATAACCACTAAGGCATGTGACCAACCCAGGGAGCCTCTTCCCATCGTGCCTCCCCTCGATCATAACTGGGATTTATAATTTAGTGGGTGTGTATGGCTGTGTGCTTCAACCAATCTTGTGCTGGTCCTCATGTTTCCAACAATTTAAGGTTCAACTTTAGCTTGACTATTGTAGAATCATTGATAGTCGTATTTAAGCAGTGCAAAACCAGAGGAATGCTGCCCAGTATTCTATGCAACCCATAAATAATGAATGTTTGCATCTGCTTCTCTTCAGCGCAAGTTGGAAGCGGAGCTGCTTCAGATTGAGGATCGCCACCAAGACAAGAAACGGAAATTTCTTGAAACTACACAGCTGTTTAATAGTGAGCTGAAACAGGTAAGAATAATCCAGTGGTTTGCAGGTGCATTGTTCTCATAGACTCATAGAGTCATACAGTGTAGAAATGGGCCCTTTGGCCCAACTTGCCAACACATCGGCCCACACTAGTCACACCTGCCTGCGTTTGGCCCTAAACCTGTCCTATCCATGTACCTGTCTAAATGTTTCTTAAACATTGCAGTAGTCCCTGCCTCAACTTGCGCTGCCTCTGGCAGCTCATTCCATACACCCAACATTGAAAAAATAATATTGCTGATTTGGATGTGGGTCAGGAACTATAATTTTTTTGCATTTAAAGGGTTGAGTCAGCACTTTCTATTGTGAGTTGCTGAATATATCACTAAATGCAGCTCTGTTTTTTTTCATGATGCTTCTCAGTGGCACACTACCTTGGCTGATTGTTTATCTGGGGCTGATAGTATAGTCAAGAGTGTTTTATTGTCATATGTCCCGGATGGGACAATGAAATTCTTACTTGCTGCAGCACAACAGAATATGTGAATATGTAAACATTGTATATAACGGGGGAAGAGAAAAAAGTTCAATAAATAACAAATATAGTCTTTTGCAGTTCAGAGCTCAGAGCTTATTTGTCGTTGTGTTTAATAGCCTGATGGCTGTAGGGTAGAAGCTGTTCCTGAACCTGGACATTACAGTTTTCTGGCTCCTGTATCTTCTTCCTGATGGCAATGGTGAAAAGGGTGTGTTGCCATGATGGTGTGGGTCTTTGATGATATTAACCATATAACCATATATCAATTACAGCACGGAAACAGGCCATCTCGACCCTTCTAGTCTGTCCCAAACACGTATTCTCCCCTAGTCCCATATACCTGCGCTCAGACCATAACCCTCCATTCCTTTCCCGTCCATATAACTATCCAATTTATTTTTAAATGATAAAAACGAACCTGCCTCCACCACCTTCACCGGAAGCTCATTCCACACAGCCACCACTCTCTGAGTAAAGAAGTTCCCCCCTCATGTTACCCCTAAACTTAATTCTCAAGTCATGTCCCCTTGTTTGAATCTTCCCTACTTGGCTGATTGGCTGCCTTTTTAAGCCATCGATTGCAATAGATCCCTTTGATGGTGGGGAGGTCAAAGCCGGTGATGGACTGGGCAGTGGTCACAACTTTTTGTTGTCTTTTCCGCTCCTGGACGTTCAAGTTGCCAAACCAGACCACAATGCAACCAGCCAGAATAGCCCAATGAAGTGAATTAAGGCAGCGACAGATAGGTTCTTGATTAGTACGGGTGTCATGAGTTATGGGGAGAAGGCAGGAGAATGGGGTTGGGAGAGAGAGATAGATCAGCCATGACTGAATGGCCGAATGGTAGACTGGCCTAATTCTACTCCGATGACTTCTGAACTTATGATGTGCAAAGTGGTTTAGAGTAGGAATTCTCAAATGAGTGTGGGAATTTGTTGACAGCATTCCAGGTGTTGTGTAGACTACCAGTATACACAAGTAATATAAGGCTTTTATATTGAGTAAACCAAGCCAAATCTACCTTTTTTTTTTGTGCAAACATTAGCAATTGCAAAAATATGGAAAATATGGTTTATCCTTTGGAAGAGTCAAAAAATTGCAGTGGGAAATTGATGGGGCGAAGAATTGGCTAAACAGCAGCACATAGAATTCAATACCAAGGAGTATGAGGTGACATTTAAAGCTCAGTTCTTGGAAGGGAAGGGGAATTTAGGACAATATTTGTGGAATATAATATGGTAAAGAAGGATCGATTAAGTCTAACATGGCAGGGCATTCGAGTTGATAAAGCTTTTAAAAATCTGAAATTTCTGAATTTTATTAGAAAATATAGTAATGAGGTATTGATAAATCTAATTGAAATTGAATAAGACACTGTTTAGACTATTGGATACAGTATTGAGTTTCATGTTGTAAGAGAGGGCGTGAATCTGGATAGGTAACAGAAAGACAATACCTCCTGTGAAGAGGATTCGATTTCAAGAAAGGCCCTCAAGCTTGTAATATCAATGATCTCAGTGAACACTGTAAATCTGCAACGTCACCTCGACTGGTCTTTGGCCTAATGTGCCACTTGATGCAGTTAATATGAAATGCTCCAGCTTTGAGCTTGTACTTTCCTGTTTCCCTTATCTTTCCATTGGCCATATTTCTCCTTTTGTCTTTGACTCTCTGAGTTCTGCAATTCATTCCTAGGCGGTGCTGTCTCGAAGGGCCGAATGGCCTACTCCATCACCTATTGTCTATTGCTACATCACAGCTGGTGCTCTCTTGGTTGCCCTTTCAAATGTACTTATAAAACTTATGGGCAGAGTAGCGGCAAAGTTGCTGCCTTACTGCGCTTGCAGCACCGCAGACCCGGGTTCGATCCCGACTGCAGGTGCTGTCTGTTTGGAGTTCATACGTTCTTCCCGTGACTGCATAGGTTTTCTCCGAGATCTTCAGTTTTCTCCACACTGCAAAGACGTACAGGCATGGAGGTAAATTGGATTGGTAAATGTAAAAACTGGCCCTAGTGTGTGTAGGACAGTGTTAATATGTGGAGATTGCTGGTCGGCGCAGAATCGGTGGTCTGATGGGCTTGTTTCCACGCTGTATCTCTAAAACTAAACTAAAAACAATATTTTGCTCAACTATCCCATTTGTTCCTTTATGTATGAAGAGAATATTGATTTTTCTAACTTCATGTAACCCTTGGATCCCCTCTCTCTCTCCGTCCCTCCCCCACCCGTCATCTTGTTGAGTCTCATTGTCTGTAACTCGTTTTCACCCGGCCCACAGCTAACAATGGCCTCTTCCCATTATCGTCATTACTTTATTGCATATCTTTCATTCATTTGTTCTTTATCTCTCTATATCTCTCATTTCCCTTTCCCCTAGCTCTCAGTATGAAGAAGGGTCTCGACCCAAAACGTCACCTATTGCTTTTCCCCAGAGATGCTGTCTGACCTGCTGAGTTACTCCAGCTTTTTGTGTATATCTTCCATGTTTTTTCCTTTGCCTGGCTCTGCCCAGTGATGTTTGCCAACTCTACTGAGGTTTTTGGGAGTTTACAGCATTAAAGGCATCAGGTTATGGGGGAATAGTTACGCATTTAGTGTTAGCTTGCATGCTAGGTTAAGGTCCTGCAGCTTTTTATTGGTCTCCCCTCTCCTTCCCTTGCGTAGTTATGCAATCTGAAGGTGGAAGTTGACATGGAGAAAATCGCGGCTGAAATTGCGCAGACCGAAGAACAGGCCCGCAAGCGGCAGGAGGAGAGGGAGAAGGAGGCCGAGCATGTAGACCAACGCCAGAGCAACACTCCTGAAGAGCCCCCCAGTGGCAGTGAGGCTGAAGAGTCCAAAGTGGAGGAACCCCCAATGGACATAGGTAACGGTTGCTGCACGTAATAATCATTTATTCTTTGTGTTCATTCTCGTGATGCAAGTTCACCAGCATTTATTCCCCTCTGTTCCTATGTGATAGCAGCAGAATTAGGCCATTTGGCCCATCCAGTCTACTCCGCCATTCAATCATGGCTGATCCATCTCCATTCTCCTGCCTTCTCCCCGTAATCCCTAGACACCCTGTTGATTTTATCAGCCTGAGAATTCCTGTAGTGGATGAACTCCCACAATGTTACTGGGAACAGAAATGTCAGGATTTTCATTGATTTGTGCCTCGTATCCTTGTATTGGGAGGTCATTATCCGCAGGCTACAGAGTTTCTGCACTACTCTTGGAGTACGCTCTTTAGATGGCTCTCTCGTTCCCAGTTCTGATAAAGAGTTATCAGCCTGAACCAGTAACTCTGCTTCTTTTTCAACGATGCCCTGACCTGATGTTTTTATTTCTGATTTCTAACATCCATTTTATAAAATATTTTCATCTGTTAAAGTTTCTTGGATGATGTAATGAGTAGGTAGACAAAAGTGCTGGAGAAACTCAGCGGGTGCAGCAGCATCTATGGAGCGAAGGAAATAGGCAACGTTTCGGGCCAAAACCCTTCTTCAGTATATGTAATGAGTAGAGTGGGCAAAGAAGCAGACTCGACCCTGGTCTTGGCTCCTCTTCTCTCCACATCTATCTTCCCCTCCTTTTCTCTCCAAATGCCCTCTCGTCCTCTATCCCATTTCCTTCTCTGCACTGCCCCCCATCAGCCCCCAAATCCTGCTCTTCTAGGACACTCCATTCCCCTCATTGCTCCTTCTTCTCTGGTTGAAGTGCATAAAGAATAGAGCTGGGTCGGGTCATATGGCTCCTCGAGCCTATTCCTCATTCAATTTGATCATGGCTGATGTAGTGTCAGCACCAGCTCCACCTTTCTGCCGGTCCCGTGTGACCCTTGACTTCGAAACTGACAACATTCTGTCGCTCTTTGCCTTGAATGTGTTCAATGATTCGATCTCCATAGCTCTATCGTACAGGGAATTCTAAGCATTCAAAAGAAATTCCTCCTCACCTTCATCTTCAGTGGTAACCCCCTTACTTGAGATTCTTCCCCCACACTTCCCATTGTAGATTCCTCTACAAGGGAAAATAACCTCTTGATTTCTAGCCTAAGCCCCTCAGAATCAGGAATATTTCAATGAAATCAACAAAAGCTTTTCACTGTACCTCGGGACACGTGACAATAATAAACTAAACTAAATCTTATTTTTCTCAATGTTGGTTAGTTGAGCAGGCTTTACTCTATCACGTGACTGTACTGGTATATCTCTCAATGACCTGAATCTCTTACTCTTGTAAAAAGTGTGTGGCATCTTTCAAAAGTCATTTGCGAATCAAAATAGATTGGCTTGCTACACACTACTCATTATAAAGCTGGTTTCCAGGCCTGTTATGCTGCTGTAAGTAAGAATTTTATTGTTCGTTGGTCGATGCATATGACAATTAAACTCTCTTGTCTTACATAGAAACATAGAAAATAGGTGCAGGAGTAGGCCATTCGGCCCTTCGAGCCAGCACCGCCATTCAATATGATCATGGCTGATCATCCAACTCAGTATCCCGTACCTGCCTTCTCTCCATACCCGCTGATCCCTTTAGCCACAAGGGCTACATCTAACTCCCTCTTAAATCCAGCCAATGAACTGGCCTCAACTACCTTCTGTGGCAGGGAATTCCACAGATTCACCACTCTCTGTGTGAAAAATTCTTGAACTCGAATTTATCATAATTTCCCATTTGTAAAATCATGGTGAGCACGCTGAAATGTGCTAATGTTCAAACAGCCAGCCACTGTTTCATTGATCAGGATTGCTACTGCTGCTTCTTCTTGCGTAAGGCGTGCACAGCCTAATGTTGTAGGGCAACTTGTTCTATTTGATCTTATTTGATTGTGCACGCCGGGTTGATTGCATTCGTCGAAACAGGGCTGACCACTTGAAGGTTGCAATCTCCCACCTCAGGATTGCTGCATTTCCCACTGGCAGGTGACAACCGATTGCCGAGAATCTCCTTTCATGCTTTCTGTCTGTGATGCAGGACGGTAGACGGGTGGGGTGGGGTGGTTATCCCCTCTTGCCTACCATGGCCCCACCACCTCATTTCCCCCCACACTTCAACTGACTTACCTCCCCTCCCCACTCTTTATTCTCCTATTACCCAGTACACATTCGTTAGACAGTTTATCACATTCGTGGATAGGTCATAGTGACTGAGTGAGGTGAGCAGTGTTTTCGAAGGAATCCACCCATTATCCAACTAAATCTGTGATCCACCACATCCCATGCCTGCGGAACCACTGCTTCATCCTATTCCAAACTATTACTCATTTTTGAGTTTAAGAAACTCAGCAACAGTTTCCTAAACACAAGATGTGTTCTACGATCTTTATCCTGCAGATGCATCTCTGTCCGGTTCTATTTCGGGGTGGAATGAGCTGGGCTAGGCTGCAGATATCTTTACTCCCAGGTTGTGGTATGCAGGTTATGCTTTCTGAAGCAGTGATGGGTGTGTTTGAGTTTGCGTGACTTCTGTTGATAAATGTTCAGCTATTTGCTGCTGGCAATCTCACTTCAGCTTGAAAAATGTTTTGTTTTTTTCTGTGTTCCATTTCTCTTGAATGCCTTGGAAAGAATTTAAATACTCTGTGTCCTTTGAATGATTCTCAGAAACATTGAGAGTAAAATCCACTTAGATAGGACCTGTTCTACAGGCTTGTTCTTGTCAGCTCCAGACTGCACAATGTTTCAACAACTCCCCTGGATTAATTTTGGTTCAAACATTTGTTGAGTACAAATATTCCCCATGCAGAACACTCCTAAGTGTTTAAAACTGGAAATGAGAACATGTATAAACGAACATAAGAGAAATGTACTCAAGAAACAAAGTCACTGCAATTCAATAGATATTAAGGATGTCAACTGAATTAATTGAACGTTGAATTTTGTAAAAGTTGGAACTGTTAAATTGAGTTTTAACGTGAATTGCAAATTTAATTTGGAGTTGGTGTAGCAATACAATGCTGCATCTGTACACAATGACAACTGATATAGGTGGAGGTGACCTCGACACAAGGAACTGATATGCAGGTGCTGATTTACAAAAAAAGACAGTGTGCTGAAGTGACTCAGCGGGACAGGCAGCGTCTCTGGAGAACATGGATAGGTGATGTTTCAGATCGGGACCTTTCAGAATGATTGTGGTGGGGGTGGAGAAAGCTGGAAGAGAGGAGGGGCAGGACAAAGCCTCGTGGATCCAGGTGGGGGGGGGGGGGGGGTTGAGAGGCATATGCTTGGACAAAGGCCAGAGAAGAAAAGACAAAAGATGTGAGATAAAGAAAGAGGAGGTGAGAAATGTAAAGCAGAGGAGATCCGTTTAGCTTGTGTAGGAAGGAATTGCTGATGCTGCTTTACACAGATGATAGACACACAAAACGCTGGAATAACAGTTGGGCAGGCAGCTTCCCTGGAGAGAAGGATGGGCGACATTTCGGGTCTGAAAAAAGGTCTCCAGCATTTACTCCTGCTTCCTCCAGAATGTTGTGTCTATCTTTAGTTTAGCTTGTTGAATTGGAAATATTTTGTTGACTTGGCCAGTGGTACTCACTAGAGTTTAGAAGAACAAGGGCAAATCTCATTCAAATGTGCTGGAATTGGTAGGCTGTAAAAAAGATGATTTCCAGACCCAGAGATCACAGTCCCAGGATAATGGTGAGATAAAGTTAAGAACCAGAGGACATAGGTTTAAGGTGTGGGGGGAAAGATTTAATCGGAAACTGGTGGGTGCATGGAACGAGTTGCCGGAGGAGGTAGTTGAGGCAGGTAGTATCGCAACGTTTAAGAAACATTTGGATAGGACACGTTTGGAAGGATATGGGCCAAACGTAGGCAGGTGGGACTTGTGTAAATGGGACATGTTGGTCGGTGTGTGTAAGTTGGGTCAAAGGGCCTGTCTCTACACTGTATGACTCCTTTAACACTGAGATCTGGAAAATGTCTTCACTCAGAGGGTAGTAACCCTGTGGAATTCCCTTGCACTGAAGTTATGGGGGCCGAGTCTCCGAATATATTTAAGAAAGATAGATGACTAGGCACAAAAAGGCATGAAGAAGTATGGGAGAGAGCAGCAATATAATATTGAGAGAGAGAATGGATCAGCTGTTTGTGCACAATGAATGATGCAACAGACCCAAATGCCAAGTTGCCCAATGCTCTTCCTATTTTCCTACTTTTCTATGGGAGTGGAGTAATAAACAAAGGAAGTTCAATAACGACTGCCTTTAATAGAAGATCTAAAGCCAGACAGAGGGCAGCCTGCTCTCCTTCCAGGATTTACACCACTTGTGGCACGGAAATTGTAGGACACAAACGTCCAACCACTTTTACACTGATTGAGGACAGAGTGAACTGTGCTCAGTGATAACAAACTTGTTCTCAGTTCAGAAGGTTGTGGTTGCAATTTGTTTGGTGTATTACTAACCTGGTGGCAACAGATGCTGATAAAGATAGAAAAATAGTGGCTTGGGTTTTCCCTGTGTTTGACTGCTGGTCATTGTGACTAAACCCGGCAACCTCCTTTACAGATGAACCACGCAACGACGAAACATCAGAGACCCAACAGAGTAGTGAAGAGAGCACGGCAACTCCAGAGGACAAAGAGGGGTGTCCGGACACGACAGACAGCAGTGTGGAGCAGGGAGCGAGCGAGAGCACCTCTGGCACAGAGAGCAATAGTGCAATGGCTGAGGAAAGCCTACCAGAGCCCCCACTGGAGAGCGAAGAAAAGAAAGAATGACTTCAACAGATACAAACTTTTCATTCCAGTTAGTTGTAATACTTTATTAGAATCATCCTTTTTAAAAATTCTATCTGTTTATGTTAGAAGGATTTTGTTTTTACACATGTAATGCCAGCACAATGGATTCCTTCTGCACAACCATTAATGCCATTTCCCTTTTGAGATTGTGGTTCAATGTGGTATGTACGTTACAAAAGGGTGGATGGAAATGACCAGAAACCTACAAGTACTGTATGCTATGTTTAGACCAGGGTGCTTGTCTTTGGATCCATACAAAGGAATATTTATTTTCCTCTTAAATAACGCATATTTGAATCACACTTACAAATGCATCAACTGAACGGTCAGCTTTCATAATTAGTTTTCTGTGATCTCCATGTATTTCTACTGTGTTTTTAAATTTCCAAAGGTCCAAGGCATAGTTTTTCCAGTCAGACTTCCCGCAACCCACACGATTCACTGTGAACCACAGGTTTGCCACTTCCTTGAGATCTTATCCTGTTACCACTGTACAGATACAGATTACATTCTGGCACTGCATATCTCCCTGGAATTGGTTTTGTGGCTATTGGGCCAGCACTCGTGTCCCTGAGGTGGCTGGAAGTTCACCCATCACATGAGTCTGGTCAGTGCTTTGTTGTTGAATTCCTCTTGAGCCATGTACCCTGTAATACATTAAACTGGCCGTGAGAGTTATTGAACTAGTCAGGTTACTCGTATACAGCTGCAGGTTCCTGACTCCACTGCTGCTGAAGGACAAATTAATTTCACAAATGTCATAATGTAAACAGAAAATATTGCTAGCCCTCAGAATGTCAGGCAGCACCTGCGGAGAGTAAAGAGCCACGTTTAACCTGATAATCTTTCGTCAATATTAAATCTGAAATCTGTTTCTCTCATCAGAGGTGCTGCCTGCCAGCAGTTTCTGTTTTTATTTCATATTTTAAGAATCCACAGTATTTTGCTTTTTAATAATGTCACAAGATAGTTATAACCGTGGAGCTGCTTAATGGTGCCGCATGAAATTGCTTTGCCAAGACCTTCCCTGCCAAGGGCCAGCGTTGGGATTGAGCTTTCGTTGTGCCCCAGGAAGATGGGACATTCAAGCAGGGATCACCGCACAGGATGCTTTGCTCCAATTGCCACCACTCTGTGTCTTGTACTGTGGCACACTGCATTACATTTTTTTTTTTAAACTTCCTCACCATAATAAAAGCGAAGCTGAATATAATTGCTGTGGTGTGTGTTTTGTCATCCAGCCTTTAGTCAAGATGTGTATAATTCTGAGCTAGTCATTCATCTGTTGAGATGAAAATAACATGTTTGCATTGATGATACTTCTCACATCCTCACGTTGTCCAGAAAACAATTGTGGACAGTTATTACTCTGATCTTTCTTGATGGCACATGTTGTAAAAGTCTAGACTTTATAGGACTTTGGTTAGGCAGCAGTTGAGTGTTGTGTTCAGTTCTGGTCACCCCATTGTAGGAAGGATGTGCAGGCTTTGTAGGGTACAGAAGGGGTTTGCCAGACTGCTGTCGGGAATGGGGGGGTATTAGCTATGAGGAGAGGTTGGAAAAACTTGGTTTGTTTTCTTTGGAGAATCGAAGGCTGAGGGGAGACCTGATGGAATTTTATAAAATGATGAGTGGCATAGATAGGGTAGACAGTCAGAACCTTTTACCCGGGATCGAGCAGTCAAAGACTAGAGGATGAGAGGTTCAACGTTTAAAGTTGTTGTGCAGTGTTTGTTTTTAACGTAGAGTGGTGGATGCCTGGAATGTGCTGTCAGGGGTGTTGGCAGAGGCAGATGCAATAGTGGTGTTTAAGAGCCTCTTAGATATATAATCATAATCAAAATGTATTAGCCAAGTATGTTTGGCAACACATGAGGAATTTGGTTTGCCATACAGTCATATCAAAAAAGCAACAAGATACGCAGCTGCATAAAAATGTAACATAAACATCCACTACAGCAGCTGCTCCTCATTCCCCACTGTGATGGAAGGGAATAACGTCTTTCCTCGTTTCCTCCCGCAGTCGGGGGAGTCGAACCTTCCGCAGCCGGCGATCAAGCTCCCGCCTCGGGACGGTCGAAACTCCTGCGTCTTGAAGTTCCCGTAATCGGTCCCTAATCAGGGAGCGCGAGCTTCTCGATGTTAAAGTCCACAGCTCCCGCATGTTGCAGCACCAAAGGCCGACCCCTGGCAAAGGGATCGCCTGCTCCAAGATGTTAAAGTCCGCAGGCTCCGTGGTTTTGGAGCTCTAGAAGTCCCAAACAAGAGACCGCCAACTCCACCATGTTCGGCCGCAGTGCAGACGGAGATACAACACGGAAAAGTCGCATCCCCATAGAGGAAAGAGATTTTAAAAAGTTTCCCCCACAAATACAAACACTAAAGATAAGCTGAAACATACATTTTATAACAAACTAAAAACACAAAGAATGAAAAATATGTGTCGTGTATTTTGGGTACTTGGAACTGACTCAAAAGAACTCTCAGATACAGGAGTAAACTAACCAGCTTCTTTATTGCAGGACGCCACCATGAGTCTCCCCTCGCGCATGCGTCCCCTCGCACAAGACATAACATATGCTAATTACATTATATACATTACACTGCTCCCCCTTTAGCTTGGAGGCGAATAACACCATTTCTACTACATTAAATATAATTGATTAACACACAGTTGCAAAATTATATTATTACAGTCATCTGACATTACATCCTCATAACTGTAAACTGTATCTAAACTTAGCACTTATAATGGTTCATTCCACTCATCTTTCTAATCACTCTAGCTCTACCTGTATCCCTGCCTCTTCTCTTTTTAAATATCCTAATCTAATTTGCAGATTTCTTCCTGTTCTTGATATTCTGCTAAAGTTAACATTTCCTCTGTTTCTGTTCCTTATTTGTAGGTGGGATCTGACACATGACTGCAGGTTTTCGTTTTTCAGTCGCTCTCTGTTGCTCAATTTCCTGGCGCTACGTATTTATCTGCTCTTGTTGTATAATGACATTCTGCAATGCATCAACATTTGTCCATTGCTCAGTGAAGCAAGCTCCATGCTGGACTATACTGAAGTGTCCTAATCGCAATCGGTCCTGCATACTTTTGTCTCGACCGACAAGCCTCTCTTCTTTAGACTTTTCTGTTAACAGCTTTTTGCTCATCATCACACATTTATTTAACCGTTCTTTGCAACGTTTAAGCCTTTTCTGCTGTTCGTCTATTTGTCTTCTTAAATCACCTTTCTGGTTATTCATCAAGCAGTAGGACCTATACTGTCCTTGCCATACAACAGTGGCTTTGATTTGCGCTCTGTATATTTCTCTTACTACATAAGCACGGTAGTGATACTGCACTACAACTGCTGTATAAATCAGTTTGAGGAAGTCTTTCCTATATCGTTTAAACCTTTTGTATCGTTTCAGCCTTTCCTGTTGTGCATCTATTTGTCTCATTAGGTCTTTCCTATACCAACTCATACGGAGTACTGACTGCACTTTTACAGTAGCTCTCTTTTGCTTAACCCTCTGCCTAACCACCATATTCTTGTAGGCAGTTTGAATGGTAATAGTTGCATCCCTCTGACTGATATTGCACAAACTGGGAATGCCCTTTTTTGCATGCTTTGTACCATCTCTGGATCGAAATGACTGCTTGTCGCATAGCTCTGTACCGTACCCTTAATCGGTAGCACGGTATGCAGCTTGCAGAGTGACTACAGCCGCCTTTTGCATCAAGAAATGCTTTCTTGTAATGCACATTCTTATGAATGACTCAATACAGCGTGCTGCCTTGGTTTTCTCTACCAATACTCTGGCTTTGATCCCGCGGTATAAGGCCTGAATACACACCACTGCTTCCCTCAAACTCTTATACTGTCTCACTTGGACATCTCTTATCTGGCATGCTCTGTATCGTTGCTGTACCGCAATGGCAGACCAGCGTAGTTTTTTAAACACTGACGCTGTTTATACATCTGATAATAAGTCTGTATGACCTTGACAGATTCATGCATGCCCCGCAGTTGCCTTCGAACAAGCATGCTGCCTGAAGCAGTACAACGCTTCTGCGTACCTTCATGTAAGTTTTGCGATCACTTTCCATTTGAAGGTGTGCCCTATAATGGGTTTGTACTATTATAGCTGCCAATCTCATTGCCTTGTATTGACGGTATACTCTGTGCCTTCTAAATGCTGCTTGTATTACCGTTGCTGTTCCGGATTTCTTTCCATACATTCATACCCCTGAATGCAGCTTGAATAACTAGGGTTGCCCTTTGGATGGCAATTTCTCTTTGCCTTTGACTTCTGCCACTTTGCATTTGCCCTTTGTCCCTTAGCACTTGACCTGTGTCCCTTTGCACTTGACCTGTGTCCCTTTGCACTTGACTTGTGTCCCTTTGCACTTGACTTGTGTCCTTTTGCACTTGACCTGTGTCCTTTTGCACTTGACCTTTGCCCTTTTGCACTTGACTTGTGTCCTTTTGCACTTGACCTTTGTCCTTTTGCACTTGACCTTTGCCCTTTTGCACTTGACTTGTGTCCCTTTGCACTTGACTTGTGTCCTTTGAGAGACTCTCTGCCCTCTTTAGTTCAGGCTCCTTGCCTCTGGATACCCTTAGAGGTTTTGGCGAGAAATGAGCCATTAAAGCCTCCTTACACTCCTCATACATTTTATCTGTGGGCGCTGCTGGCAGCGGTAACATACGTAAGGTTTGATAACCCTTTCTTCCTAAGCCTAATATGAACCATGCTCTCTTCTTCTCCTCTGCAGCAATATCATTGGAAATGAAACAAGCCTCCAAGACTTTGGTCCATTTCTCAAAATTACACCCAAAATCTAACTGGGGCACGTTTCCCACAATTTGAAAAGCCACGCTACCTGTTGCTATTCAGGTGCACTATCTTCTTTTCTCTCACTGTGTATTCTGCACTAGACTTAATCCTTCTACACACTAAGAAGTGACCCAGCCCACTGACTATTACTAATTCTTATAATAATAGATTTATACTATTAACCAACATTTCATGTTAATAGACATTTAGAACATTTTAACCATATTCCTGCTATGCACACAGATTTACTATTAATAACAGTGACCAATGCATTACATCCAAACAGTCCCGCTTTTACTGTGAAGGAATAGTGAACAATGCATTACATTCAACAGTCCTGCTTTTACTTTGAAGAATTTCACCGGTCCAGCTTGTCGGCCTATGGACACCGGTGCCTTCTCGACCTCTCGAGCTGTCCCCACCGGTACTTTTGCCGCTGGCCTCGCCAGACCTCCACTCTTGCTGCTTTTGCTGGCTCCTCCGGGCTTCACTGTTACTTTTGTTGCCGCTGGCTCGCTGCCAAGTCGACTACTGCTGCTCTGCCGACATGCTTGCCCGCTGTCTCCACAGCCCTCACGACCGGGCTGACTCTACTCCCGACCGGGCTGAAGTGCTTGAGTGCTGTCCTGCTTCTCTCGTGCGGACCCACTCTTTGCTCGGGGCTGGACTTCCTCTCACGTCCGGGCTTTCCCCCTCGGCCAGTCCGCTTCTCTTGCGCGGCCGGACCCTCTCCTCTGCTCACGGTCGGGCTGACTCTGCTCCCGACCAGGCTTTCTCTGCTCACGGCCGTCTCTTGCGACCGGGCTTTCTCTCACGACCGGTCCGCTTCTCACGCGTGGCCGGGCTTTTTTTTCTCGCTGCTGGTCCGCTTCTCACGCGGCCGGCTTTCTCCCTCGACTGGGCTGACTCTTCTCCCAGCCGGGCTGACTTCGTTTCGTCGGTGGCTTCACTGGACCTGTCCGTGACCTACCCGGTACTAGGCCCTCACTCGACATCGTTGGCGGCTCCTGGGCCTGGCTGTGGGCTACACAGCCCTGGAAAACATCCGAAGTCGGTGGCAGCTGCTGGGCCTCTTCTGCCCCTTTGCCTTGGCTACACAGCCCTGGAAAATGTTCCAGGTAAGTTGACACCGTCGCTGTCCTGCTGGTTAGGCTTCCAGCTTTTGGCTACTTTCTTCGGTGACACTTACTTACTGCCCCACTTGTTTTCCTTGCTTCATGTTCCGACCTTTCTTTTCTTTGGCGCCAATCCATAACCGTTTGGCGCCAAATCTTTTGGCTTGGTGCCGTTCCACTTTGTTTCCAAACACAACCTTATTTTTTTTCTGACAGTCCTTCTTCTTTCTTTTCTGTTCTTTTATCCTCTTCATGCTGTTGTGGTGTGTTTTGGTGTAACAATTCACCGAAAACTTATACAAAGACTATTCAGCTTGAGGAATTTGACAAAAGGAAAACTCAGTCTAAAATGAGTAACAATCCGAAGGACGACATTTTGCCACGTAGACACAACATAGAGATAGCCTGACGAAACTCGCCGACTTGTACAGCTGATGTTTTAAATGCAGTCCCCGGCATAGAGGGATCTGCAGGCCTCTCTTGTCCAGCTCGCAAACAACTGCGACACAACTCCGTATCTACAGTTTAAACTGTAGGGACGACAGATGGCTCAATGGGCAATGGGCTAAGTGTTCGGCTGGCGACCTGAAGGTAGCCGGTTCGAATCCCGCTTGAAGTGCATACTGTCGTTGTGTCCTTGGGCAAGACACTTCACCCACCTTTGCCTGTGTGTGAGTGATTGGTGGTGGTCGGAGGGGCCGTAGGCGCAGATTGGCAGCCACGTTTCCGTCAGTCTGCCCCAGGGCAGCTGTGGCTACAGAAGTAGCTTACCACCACCGAGTGTGACTGAGGAGTGAATGAATAATGCGATGTAAAGCGCCTTGAGTATTAGAAAGGCGCTATATAAATCCCATCCATTATTATTATTATTATTATTAAACTGTTAAACAATCCTGTGTGTTGCAAAACAGTCCTGTGGGTGAGTTCACAAACTCTATTCCATCCTCGTCGCCAATTGTAGTGTATTTTGGGTACTTGGAACTGACTCAAAAGAACTCTCAGATACAGGAGTAAACTCACAAGCTTCTTTATTGTAGGACGCCACCATGAGTCTCCTCCAGCGCATGCGTCCCCTCGCACAAGACATAACATATGCTAATTACGTTATATACATTACAATATGAAGACAGACCGTTGGCGAGGCAACCATCGTGCGGCGCCCCCTCGTGGATCATGTACAGAGTGATGAGGTTAGTTTACTCTGGCATCTGTTTGGCATGTATATTGTGGGCTGAAGGGCCTGTTCATCTGCTTTCTGTTCTACACTCAGTTCCTCATTTTGTCAGTTTGGTTAAAAAGCAATTGGTTTGCAACTGGCTTAAGTGTCTGACCAAACAGTGGAAATGTTTTCCAACATAGTCGCCTTTGATCAGTAACGTGCACCTTTCACTATCTTACATGGACAAACCAGGAACATAGAACAGTACAGCGCAGGAGCAGGCCCTTTGGCCCACAATGTCCAGGCAGAACATGATGCCAAGTTAAACAAAACTTCTGCCTGCTTGAGATCCATATCCCTCCATTCCTTGCATCTCAATGTGCCTCTAAAAATCTCTTGCGTACACCATGCATTTGTACATCATGTGAGTACAGTCTTAGTCTTACATTCGGTGCCCCACTGCTATGCAACTGCGGAGGTGTGTTACGGCAGCCACCACCCATGTAAGAATGTGGCCCAACAAGGATTAGATTATCATGAGAAAGACTACACTAATGGGTTGGTATGAGAAGATTTAAATTTGATAATGAGAGAATGTGTAAAATTTAAATTCATTGCCCTTCCCTTTGCTCTCTACATATTTTTTCAATTAGTTTCAGATAAGAAGTGAGCAAAGAAAGAAGTTGTTGAAAAGGTTTTTGCATTAAGCCACCCACACAGAAATACAATTTCCACAAGTCTTTAAACATTTTTTGATATATGCAAATGGACAGGTGCAAGGTTCGGAAAGGTTTAGAGGGATATGGACCAAATGGGGGCAAAGGGGGCCATCTTAGATGCAGCATGGATGGGCCCGTTTCTGTGCTGTGTGATGCTATGACTATGTGGTTACAGAACCAGTCATCATTTTATGCTTGTCTGAAATAATTCAGATACATAGAAACATAGAAAATGGGTGCAGGAGTAGGCTATTCGGCCTTTCGAGCCAGCACCGCCATTCATTATGATCATCCAGTCCCTGCAAACCTGTCCTGCCCCTGCCTGCTTCAAAGTCTCCACTATTGTCCCTGTACCCAAAAAGGCAAGGATTACTGGTCTTTTCCATGAGTAGTAGCTCTACTCAATCCTTTAAGAATTGTATATATTTCTATGGTATATCCTCTCATCCTTCTAAATTCCAGTGCATTCAAGCCCATTCTTTCATCATATGTTAGTCCTGCCATCCCAGGAATAAACCTTGTGAACCAACGCTGCACTCCTTCAATAGCAATAATGTCCTTCATCAAATTAGGAGACCAAAATTGCCCACAATACTCCAGGTGCAGTCTCACCAGAGCCCTGTACAACTGCAGTAGGACCTCCTTGCTCCTAAACTCAAATCCTCTCGCAATGAAGGCCAACCTGCCATTAGCTTTCTTCACTGCCTACTGTACCTGCATGCTTACTTTCAGTGACTGATGTACAAGCACACAGCACCACCCCTTTTCCTAATCTGACACATTCAGATAATGGTGATCTAATTGGCGATAAAAATGATCAGTCTGAAGAAGGGTCTCGACCCGAAACATCACCCATTACTTCTCTCCAGTGATGCTGCCTGTCCTGCTGAGTTACTCCAGCATTTTGTATCTACCTTCGATGTAAACCAGCATCTGCAGCTCTTTCCTACACTATTCAGATAATAATCTGCCTTCCTGTTCTTGCCACCAAAGTGGATAACCTCACATTTATCCACATTATACTGCATCTGCATAGTTTCCTAAGGTCGTTTTGTTTTACAGGAATAATGTTTTTTTATTGCCTTGCATCTCCCCACAGGTTAGTGTTTGTGTCCAATGCAGCCATAGGCAAAAGGTACAGAAGTGTGAAAACGCACACTTCCAGATTATGGGACAGTTTCTTCCCAGCCGTTATCAGGCAACTGAATCATCCTACCACAACCAGAGAGCAGTCCTGAATTACTATCTACTATCTACTATTCCTGAACTACTATCTGGATAGACTCGGCTTGTACTCGCTAGAATTTAGAAGATTGAGGGGGGATCTTCTAGAAACGTACAAAATTCTTAAGGGGTTGGACAGGCTAGATGCAGGAAGATTATTCCCGATGTTGGGGAAGTCCAGAACAAGGGGTCACAGTTTAAGGATAAGGGGGAAATCTTTTAGGACCGAGATGAGGAAAACATTTTTCACACAGAGAGTGGTGAGTCTCTGGAATTCTCTGCCACAGAAGGTAGTTGAGGCCAGTTCATTGGCTGGATTTAAGAGGGAGTTAGATGTGGCCCTTGTGGCTAAAGGGATCAGGGGGTATGGAGAGAAGGCAGGTACAGGATACTGAGTTGGATGATCAGCCATGATCATATTGAATGGCGGTGCAGGCTTGAAGGGCCGAATGGCCTACTCCTGCACCTATTGTCTATGTTCCGACCTCATTGGTGACCCTCGGACTATCCTTGATTTGTCTTTGCTGGCTTTGACGTACTAAACGTTATTCCGTTATAATTTATGTGTACACTGTAAATGGCTCAATTGGAATCATGTGTTGGCTTTCCGCTGACTGGATAGCACGCAACATAAGCTTTTCACTGTACCTCGGTACACGTGACAATAAACTAAAGTGTTCAATATTTCCTCCAGTGGCTGTTGTCCTTTCAGCTGATGCTCCTCGTGTTGGGCTAACCAGCCTCAGGCACCTTTTTGGCTTTTCACCTGTGAGGCAAACTCTGGTAAACTGGAAGTGGAAAACAAGTGTGTGAGAAGATGTCAGTACGTATTGGTGGACATTAGTTTATTATTGTCACATGTGTTCACAAAATTAAGGGATATGGGGAGAAAGCAGGAATGGGGCTCTGATTCTGGATGATCAGCCATGATCGTATTGAATGGCGGCACTGGCTCGAAGGGCCGAATGGCCTACTCCTGCACCTATTGTCTATGTTTACTCAAGTACGGTGAAAAAAAGTTTGCATGCTATCCAGTCAAATCATACTATACACAAGTACAATTAAACCACCATCATCGTTTATTGTCATCTTGCAAAGCAACAGTTGTACAATGCAAAATGAGAAAAGAGCAAAGAAAATAAAGAGAGTGTAGCATATAGCGTGACAGCGACAGAGAAAATGCAGAGAAAGAAGGTGGCAGGGCTGGGAGATTGGGAGTACACAGTTAGTCCATGAGAGGTCTGTTCAGTAGTCTGATACCAAAGGGGAAGAGGCTGTTTGTGAATCTCGTGCGTGCTTGCACAACAGAAGAGGGGATGACCGTGTGGTCCTGGAATATGTTCGCTGCTTTCTCGAAGCAGCGTGACGTATAGATGGAGACGAGGGACGCGGGGAGGCTGTTTTTTCTTTGATGGACTGGGCTGTATCCACAGCTCTGCAACTTCTTGGACAGAGCGGTTGCAAAACCAAGCTATGATACATCCCGACCGACCGGTTGCTTTCTGCAGTGCATTTGTAGATGTTGGTAAGAGTCAATTGATTTCTTTTGTCATCTGAGGAATTGGAATTATGGGTGTGTCGTCGAGTCTATGTGGTTGGACCAGGATACGCCTAGAAACATGAAACTCTCAATGTAACACATAACTCTTATGTTTCATAAAAATCAGCAGCTTGTAGAACCTTAAAAGAAAGACTGGTTCGAGCATCCACAAAAATGATATTTGAATTTGATCAAGGTGATTTAGTCAATGATCCCTGCTAAGCTATAGTTCTTTAAAGGTTGATCACAATTGGATAAAACAAATTGATAACCGCTCCCCATTGTCATCCAGAGCAACAAACCACGCTAGAAAACTAATCTGTTCAATCCTGAGTCAGCAGTCAGTGGAGATACAGTACTGCAGTTCTACTGAAACACACATCGACAGGTGACGAGAAAGATTTAACATGCCTACACTGACAGCTGATTAAAACTGACAGCTGACACTCTAAAAAGAACATCATTTTGGGCTTAACAATGTTTGAAATGCACGTTGAGGTGTGATAGTCTTTTAATGAACAGTGACAGCAGGACATTAAGAACTGTCACAGAATGCAGTGGAGGCCAATTCATTAGGTATTTTTAAGGCGAAGATAGACAGCTATCTGACTAGTAACGATGTCGGGTTATTTGGAGAAGGCAGGAGAATGGGGTTGAGAGGGAGAGATAGATCGGCCATGATTGAATGGCGGAGTAGACTGATGGGCCGAATGGCCAACTTTTGCTTCTATGATTTATGAACATGCCCCAATTCTTTCATTCATGTCGGGGAATCTTTGGCCTTCAAAGTTTTCCAAGATGCAAGCTCTGATTGAAAAGATAGCATCTCTGTGAGTGCATTATTGAACTGGGCGTGTCAGCCACGATTTTATCTCCAATGGATTGAACTTAAACCCACAACTTTCGGATCAGAAGCTGTGTAACTAAGTGGATGAAGAGAGATTTTATATCAACATGGAACAGTAGACTACAGGAATGGCCCTTCGGCCTACACTGTTTGTGCTGGTCTTGATGCAGGTTAAACTGATCTCATCTGACTACATGATCCAAGTCCCTCTATCCCCTGCACTTCCACCCACCTGTCTAAAAGCCTCAAACATCACAATCGCATCTGGGTCCCATCATCACCCCTGGCCCCACTAATAAATCTCCATTAAACTTTCCCCCTCTCCCCTTGTGCCAGTTCCCTCCAGTTTTGGACATGTCCCCCCTCTGGAAAAAGATTCTGATGTCATATGGTCTGGAAAAATATCTAATCTTTGGACAATGCAGGGTGGCGCAGTGGCACAGCGGTAGAGTTGCTGCCTTGCAGTGCCAGATCCTGGATCCCGGGCTCAATATATCTACGGGTGCTGACTCTACGGAGTTTGTACGTTCTCCACGTGACCTGCGCGGGTTTTCTCCGAGATCTGTTTCCTCTCACACTCCAAAGACGTACAGGTTTGTAGATTAATTGGTTTGGTATAAGTGTAAATTGTCCTTGTGTGTGTGTGGGGTAGTGTTAGTGTGCGGGGATCGCTGGTCGGTGCAGACTCGGTGGGCCGTGGGGCCTGTTTCCGCACTGTACCTTTAAACTAAACTACATCTTGATCTCACAGTATCCATCACAGGAAATAGACTATTGACTGACGTCTATTACAAACCCACTGACTCCCACAACTATCTCAGCGGGTGAGGCAGCATCTATGGAGCAAAGGAAATAGGCAACGTTTCGGGTCGAGACCCTTCTTGTAAAAGGATCTCGACCAGAAACGTTGCCTATTTCCTTCGCTCCATAGATGCTGCCTCACCCGCTGAGTTTCTCAAGCATTTTTGTCTACTTTCGATTTTCCAGCATCTGCAGTTCCTTTTTAAACACCCACAACTATCTCGACTACATTTCCTCTGTCTACGCCGCATTTGCACCCAAGATGAGATGTTCCATACAAGGACATCCGCGATGTCCTCATTTTTTTGGGAAGGGGGGTTCCCCTCTCCCATCATAGATGAGGCCCTCACTCGTGTCTCCTCGATATCCCGCAGCTCTGCGCTTGCTCCCCCCGCCCTAATTGCAACAAAGACAGAGTCCCCCTAGCCCTTATCTTCCATCCCAACAGTCGTCACATACAACACATAATCCTCTGAAATTTCTGCCACCTCCAACAGGATCCCACCACTAGCCACATTTTCCCATCTCCACCCATTTCCGCCTTCCACAGAGACCGTTCCCTCCGCAACTCCCTGGTTAACTCATCCCTTCCCACCCAAACCTCGCCCTCCCCAGGTACCTTCCCCTGCACCTGCAGAAGATGCAACACCTGTCCCTATACTTCCCCCCTCGACTCTGTCCAGGGACCCCGACAGTCCTTTCAGGTTCGGCAGAGGTTCACTTGTAACTCCTCCAACCTCATCTACTGTATCCGTTCAAGATGTGGACTCTTATACATCGGCGGGTGAGACCAAACGTAGACTGGGCGATCGTTTCGCCGAACACCTTCGCTCAGCCCGCCTGAACCAACCTGATCTCCCGGTTGCTGGACACTTTAATTCTCCTTCCCATTCCCACATTGACCTTTCTGTCCTCGGGTCTCCTCCATTGTCAGAGTGAGACTAAACGCAAATTGGAGGAACAGCATCTCATATTTCGCTTGGGCAGCATACAGCTCAGTGGTATGAATATTGATTTCTCTCACTTCAGGCAGCCCCGGCATTCCCTCTCTCTCTCTATCCCTCCCCCACCCAAGTCACACTAGCTTCTCGTTTTCACCCAACAAACAGCTAACAATGGCCTGTTTCCTTTGCATATATTTTATTCATCGTTCTTTATCTCTCCACACCATCGTCTATATCTCGTTTATCTTATCCCGAACCAGTCTGAAGAAGGGTCTCGACCCGAAACGTCACCCGTTCCTTCTCTCCAGAGATGCTGCCTGTCCCGCTGAGTTATCCCAGCTTTTTGTGTCTATCTTCGGTTTAAACCAGCATATGCAGTTCCTTCCTAAACTATAAGCTAAACATATGGCCAGTGAACATTGGCCACAGCCAAGCCAAGGCATGATTCAAATGGGAATTTATTCACTATTCATGTTGATACAGAAATAGACCATGCAGACATCTCCCTGTAGATCAATCCCTAAGGCACATTTATCCCCTCTGTTTATTTAGAACCTGTTCTCTCGCCCTTTGATGTTTTTTGCTACATTCCTGCACTGGCTGAATTTCAAAAAAACAAAAGACACTGACATGTCTCTGGAACATGGGAAGATATCAGAGCCACGAGGGGAACTCTTGCAGTCTCAGAATGACATGCAAACTGCAGACAGACTGCACTCACGTTAATCAAATTAAATGCAGGGTCGCCCAAGAAGGACATGCTCATTAACACATATGTGTTAGGCAGCACAGTGGAGCAGTCAGTAAAGTGACTGCCTCACAGCTCCAGCAGCCCAGGTTCAATCCCTACCTCCAGTACTCCCTGTGTGGAGTTTGCACGTTCTTTCCATGACTATTTAGATTTTGTCCGGGTGGCGTGGTTTACTCCCACATCCCAAAGGTGTGCGGTTTGGTCGGTTAAATCGTGTTCCTGTGGGTAGCGAAATCCAGGAGGTGGGACGTGTTGGCAATGTGGTGAGAATAAAATGAAATTAGCGAAGGATTAGTGTAAATGGGTGTTTGGTGGTCAGTGGGGATTCGGTGTGGTGAAGAGTCTGCTTCTGTGATTTATCTGTCTGTGGGTCTATTATGTGAGTCTGAAGAAGGGTTTCGGCCCAAAACATCGCCTATTTCCTTCGCTCCATAGATGCTGCTGACGCTGAGTTTCTCCAGCAATTTTGTGTACCTTCTGTGATTTATCTGTCTGGCTGGTTTACAATGCCGACAGACAGTCTGCAGATTTTTCTCACTATTGTCACCACCTCACCCTTTTGAAAACCTCACGCAATGCGGGCCAAGAACTGGTTCTTCAGAATGTTGACATTTCGCCAAAGGGAGGCTTCAATTTGCCGTTTTAATTAATTTTGATAGTACATGTCTATCAGAATGTACAAGGGGTCACAGTTTAAGGATAAAGGGGAAATCTTTTAGGACCGAGATGAGGAAAACTTTTTTCACAGAGAGTGGTGAATCTGTGGAATTCTCTCCCGCAGAAGGTAGTTGAGGCCAGTTCATTGGCTATATTTAAGAGGGAGTTAGATGTGGCCCTTGTGACTAAAGGGATCAGGGGGTATGGAGAGAAGGCAGGTACAGGATACTGAGTTGGATGATCAGCCATGATCATATTGAATGGCGGTGCAGGCTCGAAGGGCCGAATGGCCTACTCCTGCACCTATTTTCTATGTTTCTATCAGAGCAGATCAAACCTGTCCACCCACACAGCTGGTGGCAGGCAGACACTCTGCAGTTTGGAGAGAGAGAGAGGTGGCAAGTGAAGACCACCTGGGCTATCGCACGCACCACTGCCAGCTCTTTGTAAGTGCTCTCAAATTAGTTGCACCCCTCATTGCTTCCACACCCTTCCCCCTCCCCACACTGGGGTACAGACCCTATGGGTGTAGATGCTCACCATTGTTTTTTTTTATTTCAAAATAGACTTTATTCAGGTAATAAATATATACAATACATGAACCGTGCAAAAAATTCATCCGACATTTTCGGAGGCTATACAAATTGTTCAATACAGTCTATACATTCTTCCTGCACCCCACTCTAAGAACTCTATGCTCCTCGCTCACCCCTCCACCCACTGGGGAGCAAAGATCCTAGAGGAGCAAGATAGACCACTCCTCCCAAATCCAATGGGCTGGCGTGTAGTACGTAACGGAACGTCATGGCCGCCATTTGTTTATGCTAAACGCCACATCTTTGGTAGCGGGGACGGACGGACTCCACATTTATACAATCTGCTCTTACATCAGGCCGCAGGGAAAAGCAAAGATACTAGAGGCGCCTCCGGTATCTTTTGGGGAAGAGAACATTTCCTCCACTCCTGAGTTGATCCAGGACTGATTCTTGGTCCCCCCGATACCAGATGAAGGCGGCCGGTGGGAGAGCCTCGAGCGTCTGCCCGTGGTGGGCGCTCCCGAGGCAGCGGGCAATGCTCCTCTGTCATCTTTGGTGTAATCAGTGTTGTAGGGAACAGTGTTCAAGAAGGAACTGCAGATGCTGGAAGATCGAAGGTACACAAAATTGCTGGAGAAACTCAGCGGGTGCAGCAGCATCTATGGAGCGGAGGAAATAGGCGACGTTTCGGGCCGAAACCCTTCTTCAGACTGATGGGGGGTGGCGGGGAGAAGAAAGGAAAAGGGGAGGAGGAGGAGCCCGAGGGCGGGCGGATGGGAGGGTGGGAGGAGACAGCTAGAGGGTTAAGGAAGGGGAGGAGACAGCAAGGGCTAGCAAAATTGGGAGAATTCAATGTTAATGCCATCCGGACGCAAGGTCCCCAGGCGGAATATGAGGTGCTGTTTCTCCAATTTCCGCTGTTGCTCACTCTGGCAATGGAGGAGACCCAGGACAGAGAGGTCGGATTGGGAATGGGAGGGGGAGTTGAAGTGCTGAGCCACCGGGAGTTCAGGTAGGTTATTGTGGACTGAGCGGAGGTGTTCGGCGAAACCATCGGGAACAGTGTTTTATACCGCATCCATCACTTCACATATTTAGTTCATATTATTGTAAAATGATGCTCAGTAAAATGGCGTCATGTCATACCCATGTCATACTACGCTTTTTTCGCAGTGGCGCATTTTGCTCTGCTCTATAATCTTTGCTGGGGAGCATAGCCTCCCCCCCCCCCCCCCCACACACACACACACACACACACAGGTGTACACACCACTGTTCCACACTGGGGAGCGCTCCCTCACTTTTGTGCCGCACTGTGGAACGGAGCGTTGACCCTCCCACACTGGGGAACACACAGCCCTCTCCACAGCAGGGAACATACCCCGCACCCCTCTCCACACAGCAGAACACACCCTCACTCCACTCCACAGTTGGGAACGGCCCCACACCACAATCCACAATGGGAACACACCCTTTTCAATGGCGTCCATGTTTCCTGAATTCAAAAGAACTATGAAGCCTTAGGGAAGAAAGCCAAAAGATGTAATGTATTCAATGTGGTTTGGGCAGCAAATCTTGCCTCAAAATGATTAATGCTTTAAACGTGATATTGGCAGTGTTGAGGACAAGAATGTTGTGGTGAACACTGCTGGTGATAAATCATGATTCAAAAGACAATTGAGTTGGACTAGAAACAAGCTGCTTGCAGAGAAGTGGTAACACAGCAAATAACTAACTCTGACTTCCAGCATTCACTCAGGATGCGGCGAGGCTTGGATCTTGTAGGTTATTAGAAACATAGAAACATAGAAAGTAGGTGCGAGAGTAGACCACCAGGTCCGTCGAGCCCGCACCGCCATTCGCTCATGGCTGAACACTAAACAGACACACTTACCCACAAACAGTAGACACAAGACACAGAACACAAGACACTACCCTCCCCTTTATACCGCTATCACCCCTCTCCACCCCAAGAACCTCGTGATCTCCTGGGGAGGCAAAAAACCGGATAAAAACCCAGGTCCAATTCGGGAAAAAAATCCGGGAAATTCCTCTCCGACCCCAATCCAGGCGATCGACACTTGTCCAGGAGATCACTCAGGTCTTACTATACTAACCATACCTAGGTCCATATCCCTGCCCTCTCCCCGTAGCCCCTTATCCCCTTGGCAGCTAAAAAACCATCTATTTTAGTCTTAAATATATTTAACGTTTCTGCTTCCACTGCTCCCTGGGGCAGTGAATTCCATAAATTAACCACCCTCTGGGTGAAGAAGTTCTTCCTCATCTCAGTTTTAAAAGAGCCCCCCCTTATTCTGCAACTATGTCCCCTAGTTCTAGTTTCCCCGATCATTGGGAACATCCTCGGTGCATCCACCCGATCAAGGCCCCTCACAATCTTATATGTTTCAATGAGATCGCCTCTCATTCTTCTAAACTCCAAAGAGTAGAGTTCCAGCCTACTTAACCTTTCCTCATATGTCAATCCCCTCATTGCAGGAATTAATCTTGTAAACCTTCGCTGCACTGCCTCCAGGGCTAGTACATCCTTTCTTAAGTATGGACCCCAGAACTGTACACAGTATTCCAAATGTGGTCTCACTAATACTGTGTACAGCTGCAGCAAGACCTCCGTGTTTTTATACTCAATCCCCCAAGCAATAAAGGCCAAAACTCCATTGGCCTTCCTGATTGCTTGCTGCACCTGCATACTAACTTTTAGTGATTCATGTACTAATACCCCTAGATCCCTTTGCGTTGCATTACAACGCAGCTCCTCCTCATTTAGAAAATAACTTGCCCTATCATTTTTTTTCCCAAAGTGAATGACTTCACATTTATTAGTATTAAATTTCATCTGCCAAGTTGTTGCCCACTCACCTAGCTTATCTATATCCTTTTGCAGACTCTTCCTATCCTCCTCATCCCCTACTTTTCCTCCCATTTTTGTATCGTCCGCAAATTTTGATATATTACACTTGGTTCCCTCCTCCAAATCATTTATATAAATTGTGAACAACTGGGGTCCCAGCACCGACCCTTGCGGAACCCCGCTAGTTACCGGTTGCCATCCCGAGTATGAACCATTTATCCCCACTCTCTGCTTCCTATTTGTTAGCCAATCCTCTACCCATGCTAATATATTACCCCAATCCCATAATTTTTTATTTTTAGCAATAGTCTCTTATGTGGCACCTTGTCAAAAGCCTTTTGGAAGTCCAAGTATACCACATCCACCGGTTCCCCTTTATCCACCCGGGTTGTTACTTCCTCAAAGAATTCGAGCAGATTCGTTAAACAGGACTTCCCCTTCACAAAACCATGCTGGTTCTGTCCGATGAAGTCATGTTTATCCAAGTGCCCCGTTAGTGTTTCTTTAATAATTGTCTCTAACATTTTACCCACCACCGATGTTAGACTAACCGGTCTATAGTTACCGCCTTCTGTTTACTTCCTTTTTTAAATATAGGTGTTACATTGGCCATTTTCCAATCCACTGGGACCGTTCCTGCCTCCAGGGAGTTTTGGAAAATTATCACCAATGCATCCACAATCCCCACCGCTATCTCCCTCAAGACCCTTGGATGTAATCCATCAGGCCCAGGGGATTTATCCTCCTTCAGTCTCATTAATTTCCCTAATACCACCTCCTTGGTGATCTTAATAGTATTTAGCTCCTCCATTCCTACCGCCCCCTGTTTATCCAGCGTTGGAATATTTTTTGTGTCTTCTATGGTGAAGACTGATACAAAATACTCGTTTAATGCCTTTGCCATTTCCATGTTCCCCACCAACAACTCTCCAGTCTCACCCTCCAATGGACCAACGTTCACCTTAGCCACCCTTTTTCTTTTTATATAGCTATAAAAACTCTTACTATTAGTTTTTATGTTGTTCGCTAAATTCCTTTCATAGTCTATTTTCCCCGTCTTAATTAATCTCTTAGTTATTTTTTGCTGACCTTTAAATGCTTCCCAATCCTCTACCCTCCCACTATCTCTGGCTACCTTATATGCCCTTGCCTTCAGCCGAATACTATCCTTTATAGTTTTACTGAGCCATGGCTGACTGTTCTTACCCTTACCCCTTTTTTTCTTCATAGGAATAAATTTTTCTTGAAGGTTATACAGTAGACCCTTAAACGTACACCACTGCTCATGTACCGTCTTATTCTTGAGTCTGCTATCCCAGTCAACTTTGATCAGCTCAGTCCTCATACCTTCATAATCCCCCTTATTTAGACTAAGCACCCTAGCCTGAGTTTCAACCTGCTCCCCTTCTATTTGAATATGGAATTCGACCATATTGTGGTCACTTGTTCCCAACGAGTCCCTAACTATGACATTTTTAATTAATCCTGCTTCATTACACAGGACCAGATCCAAGATTGCCTCCCCCCTTGTCGGTTCTGTGACATACTGTTCTAGGAACCCGTCTCTAATACATTCTATAAACTCTTCCTCTAGTCTACCCTGCCCAGTTTGGTTTGCCCAATTAATATGAAAATTGAAGTCCCCCATGATTACAGCAGTTCCCTTTTTACATGCGTCAACTATTTGCAGATTTATGTTCTGACTAACAGCGTCACAGCTATTTGGAGGTCTATTAATTACACCCACTAGTGTTTTTTTCCCCTTGTTATTCTCTATCTGTACCCAAGCTGTTTCACTATCCTGATCCTTCAACGCAATATCCTTCCTCTCTATTGCCGTTATTCCCTCCCTTATTAAAAGGGCCACCCCTCCTCCCTTTCTTTCCTGTCTATCTTTCCTAATTGTCGAGTACCCCTCTATATTTAACTCCCAGTCCTGATCCCCTTGCAGCCATGTCTCCGTAATGGCCACGATATCATAACTATATATACTTAATTGCACCGTTAATTCATTTATCTTATTACGAATACTCCGTGCATTTAGATAAAGCACTTTCAGATGATTTTTACTACCCTTCCTTTCCGTTTTTGCCCCTTTTACATCTAGAGCTTTATCTTCACACATTCTGTCTCCTGTCACATTTTGACTTTCCGCTTCCCCACTGATACCCTGCTCTATTTCCTCTACCCCTGCCGTTATTACCCCCCTTGATACCTCCCCCCCGCTACTTAGTTTAAAGACCTCTCTACTGCCCTAGTTATATGATTTGCCAGGACCCCAGTCCCAGCACCGTTCAGGTGAAGTCCGTCCTTACAGAACAGATCCCCCCTGTCCCAGTACTGGTGCCAGTGGCCCAAGAAACCAAACCCATTTTTCCCACACCAGTCTTTGAGCCACGCATTCAGCTTTTTAATTTTACGTACCCTCGCCGATTTGGCCCGTGGCTCAGGTAGCAGGGGATTGACATATGAGGAAAGGTTAAGTAGGCTGGAACTCTACTCTTTGGAGTTTAGAAGAATGAGAGGCGATCTCATTGAAACATATAAGATCGTGAGGGGCCTTGATCGGGTGGATGCACCGAGGATGTTCCCAATGATCGGGGAAACTAGAACTAGGGGACATAGTTGCAGAATAAGGGGGGGCTCTTTTAAAACTGAGATGAGGAAGAACTTCTTCACCCAGAGGGTGGTTAATTTATGGAATTCACTGCCCCAGGGAGCAGTGGAAGCAGAAACTTTAAATATATTTAAGACTAAAATAGATGGTTTTTTAGCTGCCAAGGGGATAAGGGGCTACGGGGAGAGGGCAGGGATATGGACCTAGGTATGGTTAGTATAGTAAGACCTGAGTGATCTCCTGGACAAGTGTCGATCGCCTAGATTGGGGTCGGAGAGGAATTTCCCGGATTTTTTTCCCGAATTGGACCTGGGTTTTTATCCGGTTTTTTGCCTCCCCCAGGAGATCACGAGGTTTTTGGGGTGGAGAGGGGTGATAGCGGTATAAAGGGGAGGGTAGTGTCTTGTGTTCTGTGTCTTGTGTCTACTGTTTGTGGGTAAGTGTGTCTGTTTAGTGTTCAGCCATGAGCGAATGGCGGTGCGGGCTCGACGGACCTGGTGGTCTACTCTCGCACCTACTTTCTATGTTTCTATGTTTCTATGTAGCAATCCGGAGATCAGTACCCTCGAGGTTCTGCTTTTTAATTTATTCCCTAACTGCTCAAACTCCTTCAGCAGATCCTCCTTCCTCGTCCTTCCTATGTCATTGGTCCCCACATGGACCACGACCACTGGATCCTCCCCCTCCCTCTGCAAATTTCTCTCCAGCATCGCAGAGATATCCTTAACCCTAGCACCGGGTAGGCAACACAGCCTTCGGGACATGTTCTGCTGGCCGCAGAGAACCTTATCTACCCCCCGAATAATACTATCCGCTATCACTACGGCATTTCTTCTAACTCCCCCCTCTTGAATGGCCCCCTGATCCACGGTGCTGCAGCCAGGTTGCTCATCCCTCCCACAGCCCCTGATCCCGTCCTTACATTGAGTAAGAGCCTCGGTCATGCTCGTCAGGGACAAGGGCTGTGGCTCCTGCCGCATCTCCTCCTGGTTCCCCCTACCTGCCTCGCTTATGGCCACACCTTCCTTTCCTTGCTCACTGCCTACTGAATTAGTTAAACTGGTCGGTGTGACCATCCCCTGGCACAAAACATCCAGGTAATACTCCCCCTCCCTGATGTACCGCAGCGTATGAAGTTGGGTCTCCAGCTCATCAATGCGGAGCTCGAGTTCCTCTAACCTCAAACACTTACTGCAGCTGTAGGGATCTTCTACATCAATGGTGTCGACAAATTCCCACATCTCACAGTATTGGCACATCTCCTGGCCGCCCATCTTATATAAGTAATTAACTGGTCCTATTTAAGAATCCCCTACCCGGATTACTGTATTGATACACCCCTTATTTATATAATCCTACCTCCTATAAATGGGAAAGTACTCACCCCAGCCGTAAATTACCTACTGGTTTGGCTGTCTAGTGGTAATTCCGTCCGCTCTTCCTGTCTGGTCCACTGCTCCCTTGCAGTGCGTGGCAAACCTCTTTGCCTCTGTTTGGTTATAACTATTGCACAGTGAGCTGGTGTTTGACACCAGTCTGCAGAGCTGTGGTCTGTTGTGGGCCCGTTGGTTAAGGTCACTAAGTACATCAGACATAAGGAGGAGAGAAACCGTGTGAGGGTAGGAAGGAACTGCAGGTGCTGGTTTAAACCGAAGATGGACACAAAAAGCTGGAGTAACTCAGCGGGACAGGCAGCATCTCTGGAGAGAAGGAATAGATGACGTTTCGGGCCAGTCTGAAGAAAGGTCTTGACCCAAAACGTCTCCTATTCCTTTTCTCCAGACCCTGCTGCCTGACCCGCTGAGTTACTCCAGCATTTTGTGTCTTCAGTTTAAACCAGCACTTTCTCATCCACTCCCTACATACGCGGGGCAATTTCCAGCGGTCATTTGCGTGGGTTTTCTCCGGGCGCTTCGGTTTCCTCCCACATTCCAAAGACTTATAGGTTTGTAGGTTAATTGGTTTTGGTAAAATTGTAAATTGTCCCTAGTGTGTGGGAAAGTGCTAGAGTATGGGGTGACCGCTGGTCGGTGAGAACTCGGTGGGCTGATGGACCTGTTTACACAATATATGTATAAAGTCTAACTTAACCTACAAACCTGCAAGTCTTTGGGATATGGGAACAAACCACAAGGTCAACGGGAGAACGTGCAAACTCCGCACAGACAGCGCCTGATGTCAAAATCGAACCCGGGTCACTGGCACTGTGAGGCAACAGCTCTACCTGCTGCACTACTGTGCCACATAAGATTTATCTCAGGAGTTGTGGAGATAATCCTCACTGTGATCTAAGGAGCAACTTTATGGCCCCTGAGGATGTGGTTGAGGGCCCCACGCTGACCTGCTGTGGGAGGCAGCAGAGACACTCCTCTGTAGTCACCACATTTAATAATAATAATAATATCTTTTATTGTCATTACACATAAGTGCAACGAGATTTGGTATGCAGCTTCCATCCGATGTCAACATAAATCTATCTAGATTTAAAACTGTGTGTGTGTGTGTATTGTATTGTATTGTATTGTATTGTATTCAAATTTATTGTCATTGTCTCAGTTAGAGACAACGAAATGAATTTCCCTTACAGGCAGTATCATAAAAATAAAAATAAAAATAAATAAATAAATAATAAATAATAATAAAACATATTAAAAATAAAATAGAATTTAAAAAATTCTGTGTGAGTGTGTGTGTGTGTGTGTGTGGTGTGTGTGTGTGTGTGTGTGTGTGTGTGTGTGTGTGTGTGTTTTTCTGCCTGACTTGTGGGTGCCAGCCTTTGATTCGTTGCTACGCCAACACCAGACGCAGAAACGCCGAGATTTTTTCCATTTCGGTAGAGATTTCACTTTTCATTCCAAGTATCCACTCCTCATTAAATGTACACATTTTAAATAAAATCCTTCTCCCCCCCCCCCACCCCCCCCCCCCCACCCCCCCCCCCCCCACCCCCACACACTCACTCATTTTGTCGCCTCCTGCTGGCCAGCGACCATAATGGCTGCTGGCGCCCGCCTCTCGCCTCAAAGACGCCATTTAAAAACAGTCGCACTGCTGAGTGCTGGAATCTTATGTTCGGGAACGGCTTGAGGACCACGTCTCCCGTGGGGGCTACGGGTAGGGAACGGGTGCGTTGGGGGAGCAGACCCAATGGGTCTGCACTTGGTCTAGTAACTAATAAAATTTAGATTTAGATCCCCCGAGAACATGGATTGTAAAAAGAACATTAAAATAGTCAAAACAGTTCAAACAGACTAAAGTGCAGATGTGTCTGTGCGACGTGGCCATCCGAGGGAGACAGTCCAGGGGGGGTGGGGGGGCACTCAGCAGGGCCGGTTCAGAGCCGCTATAGCTCTGGGAATGAAGCTGTTCCTGAGTCTGGAGGTTCGGGCGTAGAAGGCCTTGTAACGTCTGCTGGAGGGAAGTAGTTCGAACAGTCCGTTACAAGTGTGTGAGGAGTCTTTGTGGATGCTGACGGCCTTCCTGAGGCACCGCGTGTGGTAGATGCCCTCCAACGCTGGTAGCTGTGTCCCAATGATCTTCTGCGCTCTGTGGACGACGCGCTGAAGAGCTCTCCTCTCCGCCTCCGTGCAGCTGGGATACCACACAGAGATGCCATACGTTAATATGCTCTCTGTGGTGCAGCGGTAGAAGGTTGTCAGCACTCGCTTGCCTCCTCTCTTGCACGCGGTTGCGACAGGCATCTTGAGGTCCCGTGGTGGCGACAGGCAATGAACTGTGTACAATGAACCATGAAGAAGTTGGGATGAAAGTTTGTCTCCTCCATATACTTATCCAATTCCCTCTTGGAGGCCGTCGTGGAACCCACCGCCACCACAATTTAGATTCCATCTGTGTGCTGTATGTGTTCAGCAACGTCCTCAATCCCTTCTGCTAATGGGTGCAGGCTGCCCTGAGAAATAAAACAGGCTGGTATGGTTGACCTTCGACAAATACAATCATCTTCATTTGTGTGAAGTCGTCTCCAGCCATTGAAGTCAATACGTCATGAAGTCACAGTGCCATAGAGGGCCCTTTGACCCATCTCATCCCAATAGGCCAATTAGGATGCCCCATCCAAGCTGGTTCCATTTGCCTGCACTGGTTCCATATACTTCTAAACCCTCTCCTATCCATGTCCCAAGTGTAGATTGTACCATGATATTAGTCTTCCCCCTTTGATGTCTAGTTTGATTATTCTAGTTTACCAGGACTACTTAATTTCAATTGCAGGCACTCTGCTCACTTCCGGAGTTCAGCTCTCAGCTTTGGAACAAGGCAGTGAGGAGGTTGTGGAACTGAGCACCTGGTGAATCTCAAACCTGGCACCAGTGAGCAGCTTATTGATAATGTTTAAGAAAGAACTGCAGAAGCTGGAAAAATCGAAGATAGACAAAAATGCTGGAGAAACTCAGCGGGCGAGGCAGCGTCTATGGAGCGAGGGAATAGGTGACATTTTGGGTCGAGACCCTTCTTCAGACTGTTATGAATAAGGTCAGATTCGCTGCCCTAGGCATGAGGATGATTTTTGAGATGTTCTGCAGAATGAGCACTTCCTGGGCAGAAGAAGAATCAAGCTGACCCCAGGTATTTTTTTTTAATCCAGACTTCTCGAAGCCCAACCTCTTGATAGACAATACAATTCAGAATGTGAAGGATTCTAAATATGTTCTCTAGACTAAATGTGTTTTTACTAAACTGTCAGCAGTTTCTATGTTTAGGGAATCATTTTTCTTGTGCGGATGCCATGAGTGTTTGCTGATACTGAATGACTGTGATGTACATTGAATGTAATGTGTTCACTCACATGGAACTGGTTCTGTGATTGAGGCAGTGCAGCGTAGGTTCACCAGATCGATCCCTGGGGTGGCAGGACTGTCATATGAGGAAAGAATGAAATGACTGGGCTTGTATTCACTGGAGTTTAGAAGGATGAGGGGGCATCTTATAGAAACATATAAAATTATAAAAGGACTGGTCGAGCTAGATGCAGGGAAAATGTTCCCAATGTTGGGCGAGTTCAGAACCAGGGGCCACAGTCTTAGAATAAAGGGGAGGCCATTTAAGACTGAGATGAGAAAAAAGTTTTTCACCCAGAGAGTTGTGAATTTGTGGAATTCCCTGCCACAGAGGGCAGTGGAGGCCAAATCACTGGATGGATTTAAGAGAGAGTTAGATAGAGCTCTAGGGGCTAGTGTTATCAAGGGATATGGGGAGAAGGCAGGCACGGGTTATTGATTGGGGCCGATCAGCCATGATCACAATGAATGGCGGTGCTGACTCGAAGGGCCGAATGGCCTCCTCCTGCACCTATTTGCTATGTTTACCATGGAGGTGTGTGCGTTGGCATGGTTCGGCAACTTGAACGCCCATGAGTAAAGAAGACTGCAAACACAGCCCAGTCCACCACTGGCTCTGACCTCCCCACTGTTGAATGGAATTATCGGAGTCCCTGCCTCAAAAAGGCAGCCAGCATCATCAGAGACCCACACCACCCTGGCCTCACTCTCATCTCACCCCTGCCATCGGGAAACATAGAAACATAGAAAATAGGTGCAGGAGTAGGCCATTCGGCCCTTCGAGCCTGCACCGCCATTCAATATGATCATGGCTGATCATCCAACTCAGTATTCTGTACCTGCCTTCTCTCCATACCCCCTGATCCCTTTAGCCACAAGGGCCACATCTAACTTCCTCTTAAATATAGCCAATGAACTGGCCTCAACTATCTTCTGCGGCAGAGAGTTCCAGAGATTCACCACTCTCTGTGTGAAAAAAGTTTTCCTCATCTCGGTCCTAAAAGATTTCCCCCTTATCCGTAAACTGTGAAGATACAGGAGCCTGAAAACTGTAATGTCCAGGTTCAGGAATAGCTGCTTCCCCACAGCCACTAGACAATTGACCACTATAACCTCCAAATAAGCTCTGAACTACATAGACTATTATTATTATTTGTTGTGTGTATGTGTGTCTGTATGTGTGTTGGGTGTGTGTGTGTGTGTGTGTGTGTGTGTGTTGGGTGTGTGTGTTGGGTGTGTGTGTGTGTGTGTGTGTGTGTGTGTGTGTGTGTGGGTGTGTGTGTGTGTGTGTGTGTGTGTGTTGGGTAGAGGGTGTGTATGTGTGTTGGGTGTGGGTGTGTGTGTGTGTGCGTGTGTGTGGGTGTGGGTGTGTGTCTGTGTGTGGGTGTGTGTGTGTGTGTGTGTGTGGGGTGTGTGTGTGTGTTGGGTGTGTGTGTGTGTGTTGGGTGTGTGTGTGTGTGTTGGGTGTGTGTGTGTGTGTGTGTGTGTGTGTGTGTGTGTGTGTGTGTTGGGTGTGTGTGTGTGTGTGGTGTGTGTGTGTGTGTTGTGTGTGTGTGTGTGTGTGTGTGTGGTGTGCATGTGTGTGTGTGTGTGTGTGTGTGTGTGTGTGTGTGTGTGTGTGTGGTGTGTGTGTGTGTGTGTGGTGTGTTTGTGTGTGTGTGTTGTGTGGTGTGTGTGTGTGTGTGTGTGGATGTGTGTGTGTGTGTGGTGTGTGTGTGTGTGTGGGTGTTGGGGTGTGTGTGTGTTGTGTGTGTGTGTGTGTGTTGGGTGTGTGTGTGTGTGTGTGTGTGTGTGTGTGTGTGTGTGTGTGTGTGTGTGTGTGTGTGTGTGTGTGTGTGTGTGTGTGTGTGTGTGTGTGTGCATGTATATATATACAGTATATATCTGATATGATCCATATGTGTATTTGTGTATCACACACAGTATATTGTTCACAGTGTACTGTGTTTACATATTGTGTTGAGCCGCTTCAAGTAAGAATTTTATTGTTTTATCTGGGACACATTTCAATAAAACACTCTTGGCTTATTTACTTTTTATTTATTTTTATTTTTATTTTATTAGAAGCAATTGTACAAGGATAAAATGTCCGGCATCTACAATTAGAAAATTATTGTACAGCTTTATTTTTAACCTTATAACCTAAATTGGAAAAAAAGTGAAAAAAGGAAACAAGGGGAAAGCAAGAAGAGGGGAAAGAATGAAGAGATAAATTAGAAAAAAACGAGAAAAAGACCCCCTAAAGATGGAGATATACCTTACCCCCCCCCTCCCCCCCCCCCCCCCCTCACCCAACGTAGCATCGGATTTAAATTTAAATGTGTGTTTCACCATACTATTGTTGTAAAAATTCAGTAAAGGGTGACCATGTCTTAAGAAATTGATCTGATTTTTCCACCAAGACAAGCCTAATGTTTTCCAAGTGATGTGTCTCGGACATATCTGTAATCCACAACTTCACTGTGGGGACTGTTGTCTGTTTCCAAAATGTAAGTATTAATTTTTTCGCCATTATTAGGCCGTAATTGAGGAAACGTCTTTGAAATATCGTTAACTTAGAGCAGGCCTCTGACACACCTAATATGATCAGTTTTATGTCTGGGTCCAATTTAGTTTTAAGTATTTTGGAAAAGGTATCAAATATTTAGCACAAATAGGAGAGACATTTGGGAAGATCTTGTTCAATTTGGACTTTGAGTAATATAGCCTGTGCAGTATTTTAAATTGTATCAGGGAGCGCCTAACATTAAGAGAGCAGTAATGTATGTATAAAAGGCTTTCCTCCCAACTATCCTTTGAGATTGATAAGCCCAATTCACCTTCCCATGCTTGTCTAATCATTTCAGAAGGTGGGATATGTGCAGTTAAAAGGGTATTGTAAATATAGGATATTTACTTACTTGTATCCGCCTTTCTATTCATGCATTCGTCTAATATATCTGGGCCCATAGAATGACAGTCTTGCGTGTGTGTTTTCACATAGTCTCGGATTTGAAGATATGGTGCTCAGTGGCTGCAGTCTGCACCATCTACAAATACACAGCAGTTACATAACCTAGCTACTCCTACAGCCCCTTCTCCTATCACCATGCAGAGATGAGACCACCTCCAGATTCCCATTCAAGTACCACAACTGAAGCATTCTACCAACAACTAGAGAGCAGTCCTGAACTACTATCTACCTCATTGGTCACCTTCCGACTATCTTTGATCGGGCTTTATCTTGCACTAAACGTTATTCCCTTATTCGTTTGTAATCACGTGTTGTCTTTCTGCTGACTGGTTCAGCACGCAATAAAAGCTTTCCACTGTACCTCGGTACACGTGGCAATGAACTAAACTGAAGTGTGGAGATATGGGTAAATGGGGAGAAGACAAGACCAGCCATAGTCCCATTGAACGATGATCAGGAACGAGGGGTCCAGTTATCTACATCACTGTCCTTCAGCACCTGCACGCTCTGGACCTGCAGCCACTGGGATCTCCTCAACTCTTGCCTCTCATCATTCCTGTCTAATCATTATCACCCTAACACTGACAGCCTCTCCATCAGCTGACAACCTCAGCAATTACTTCCGAAACCCCCCCCCCCCCCCCCCCCCCCCCCCGCTTCTGCCTCCACCTTTATGATATTGCAAAGACATGTCACAGTTTCTAACATCTTCATGTAGATTGTTGTTAAATCTTGCACACACACACTGGGGTGGGGAAAGGCACTGTGAAAATACCACGCAGTGAACCGTGACACAACAAGTGTGAGGAGTCATTTCATCCCGTGAACATTGCCGCAAGGGGCTGCCTGCCCTTTGACACCTGCCTGCCCACCTACCTTCAGATGCCCAGCGTTGACTCACAACTCCCTAAACCTCCAGAGGGATTGTGGACACCACTGGGGCTCTGTGACTGGAATCCTGAAGTTCCAGCTATACCGGCAGTGTGGCCTTTCCACTCATGGAGCTGTACAATGGGGGATTATACATGATGAGGTTCACAGGCTAATTTCTGCAATTAGAAGCAGGAGACGTGTACCAATGTACAGTGAAAAGCTTATTTTTGCTGAGTGTTAACCAGTCACCAGAAAGACAACACATGATTACAATCGAGCCGTCCACAGTGTATAGATACAGAGTAAAGGAAATTACATTCATTGCAAGATAAAGTCCGATAAGAGATGGTCTGAGGATCTCCAATGAGGTAGATGGTGGGTCAGGACCGCTCTCTGGTTTATGATAGGATGCTCAGTTTAAATGTTAAAGAAGGAACTGCAGATGCTGGAAAATCGAAGGTAGACAAAAATGCTGGAGAAACTCAGCGGGTGAGGCAGCATCTATGGAGCGAAGGAAATAGGCAACGTTTCGGGTCGAAACCCTTCTTCAGCCAGATGTTCAGTTTAGTTTAGAGAATACAGCGCAGAAACAGGTCCTTCGGCCCACTAAGTCCACGCCGACCAGTGATCCCCGCACATTAAAGGGCCTGTCCCACTTTTCGGCGACTGCCTGCGTCATTTCGGTGTTGCCAAACGATTTTGAACATTTCAAAATCCAGCGGCGACAAAAAAAATGTTGCGACCCTTGAAAAAAAACACCGCGCGCCAATACCTCGTCACGCCGCGTCACGCCGCAGATTTTTCGGTGACCTGATACGTCAGTCAATGATGCTGGCAGTCGCCGAAAACATCACCAAGTGGGACAGGCCCTTAACACTATCCTACACGCACTCGGGAAGGTTACAGAGAGTCGGTATGTCGAGGAGGACTCTCTCGAACTTCTACAGGTGTACAGTAGAGAGTATGCTGACCGGTTGCATCGTGGCTTGGTTCGGCAACTTGAGTGTCCAGGAGCAGAAAAGACTACAAAAAGTAGTAAACACTGCCCAGTCCATCATCGGCTCTGACCTCCCCACCATCGAGGGGATCTATCGCAGTCGCTGCCTCAAAAAGGCTGGCAGCATCATCAAGGACCCACACCATCCTGGCCACACACTCATCTCTCCGCTGCCTTCGGGTAGAAGGTACAGGAGCCTGAAATCTGCAACATCCAGGTTCAGGAATAGCTACTTCCCCACAGCCAACAGACTATTAAACACAACTCAAACAAAAATCTGAACTTTAATAGCCCATTGCACTTTATCTGCTTATTTATGTGTATTATTTATATATATTCAATGCTTATTTATATATATTCAATGGTATATGGACACACTGATCTGTGTATTTATTTATGCCTACAATATTCTGTTGTGCTGAAGCAAAGCAAGAATTTAATTGTCTTATCTGGGACACATGACACTCTTGAATCTTGAATCTCTTGAATTTTACATTTATTCTAAGCCAATTAACCTACAAACCTGTGCATCTGTGGGAGGAAATGGAGCGCCCGGAGAAAATCCACGTGGTCACGGGGAGAAGAGAAACTCCGTACAGACAGCACCCGTAGTCGGGATTGAACCCGGGTCTCTGGCGCTGTGAGCGCTGTAAGGCAGCAACTCTACCGCTGCGCCACCGTGCCACACAGCCACCTGGCAGTTGCATTTTATTTAATTTTTCAGATGCAAAGTAGATTTAAAGTCTGAGTGGATTTGAAAACTCTAACGAGGCAAATAATAGAAACATAGAAAATAGGTGCAGGAGTAGGCCATTCGGCCCTTCGAGCCTGCACCGCCATTCAATATGATCATGGCTGGTCTATGTTGTTAATCATGTAGCAGGGGTTACAAATTGAGAAGCAAATTATGAGCATAGTTCAGGAGTGTGAACAAGTCATGGAATGTATTGTGGCTGGGAGTCTGCATCAACATGTACTGTGTTGGAGGATGTGGTGAAGTGTGGAGGTGGGGCTGTGGGGTGCAGGGAGGGGGTGGAGAGGGGACAATTAAAGTGGCATCCTGCTCCCCCCGTACACCGTTTCCTGCCTGTATTGTGTGTGTGTGTGTGTGTGTGTGTGTGTGTGTGTGTGTGTGTGTGTGTGTGTGTGTGTGTGTGTGTGTGTGTGTGTGTGTGTGTGTGTGTGTGTGTGTGTGTGTGCGCGTGTGCGCGTGCGTGTGCGTGTGCGTGTGTCAAAAACACACATTGCTGGAACAACTCAACAGGTCAGGCAGCATTCGATGAGGGAATGGACAGATGATGCTTAGGTAGACAAAAGTGGTGGAGAAACTCTGCGGGTGCGGCAGCATCCATGGAGCGTATAGGGGAGCTGTAGGGGAGAATAAGTGTTCGGCACGGACTAGAAGGGCCGAGATGGCCTGTTTCCGTGCTGTAATTGTTATATGTTATATGGTTATATGGAGCAAAGGAAAAATGCAACGTTTCGGGCCGAAACCCTTCTTCAGACGATGTTTAGGAACGGCATCAGTGTGAAGAAGGGTCTCAACCCTAAATGTCATCTGACATTTCCCTCCACAGATGCTGCCTGACCCATAGAGTTGTCCAAGGACTTTCATTTTTATTCACGTTTCCAGCCTTTGGATTTTCTTGTCACCCCCCGTCACAGTCTGATATTCCTGGGAATCTCCCAGGGTAATTCCTGGAGCTGAAGATGGAAAGCGAGGGAAGAAACTGCATTCGCCATCTCCCTCAGGCCCGCACGCACATCCCCTCACTCTGCCCCGCTCCCTCATTTTCCTGCCTTCTCCCCATAACCTCTGACACCTGTAGTAATCAAGAATTATCTATCTCTGCCTTAAAAATATTAACTGACGGCCTCTGTGGCAATGAATGAATTCCACAGATTCACCACCCTAGAGTTCAGGCCATGTCAATGCCAACATGCCCAGCCTGAAATAGAGAAAGGACTGGGTGGAGTGGATGTGGAGAGGATGTTTCCACAGGTGGGAGAGTCTAGGACCAGAGGCCACAGCCTCAGAATAAAAGGATGTACCTTTAGAAAGGAGATGAGGAGGAATTTCTTCAGTGAGAGGGTGGTGAATCTGTGGATTCTGTGGAGGCCAAGTCAGTGGATATTTTAAGGGTGAAGATTGATAGATTCTTGATAAGTACGGATGTCAGGGGGTTATGGGGAGAAGGCAGGAGAATGGGGTTTAGGAGGGAGAGATAGATCAGCCATGATTGAATGGTGGAGTAGACCCGATGGGCCGAATGGCCTAATTCTGCTCCTTTCCCATGACCTTATGAACTGTGTCAGGGCAGCAATTGCCACCAACAGCTACATGTCAATCGCCTCCCCCCCCCCCCCCCCCACTCCATCTGACCTGAATCAGAATGATGCAAAGATGTATTGATTGCCAGACCAAGTCCAGCAGAGGACCACCTTCTCACCAGTGCTGCCATGGTATCTCGCTGGGTCAATGTATGGTGTGCAACCCAGGGCTCAGTGAGGTAGGTGAGGGGGGAACCGGGAAGATGACATTCAACCTCCTCTGTTTAACACACATTGCAAAGTTTAAGGTGCATCGCCACGGTGCTTGACTAGAGACCTCCCTCGACTGATCGTGGAGATGTCTGTTCCACCAAAGTCCAAATATGGAGCAAGACTACCACCTGCCTTCAGGTAATGGAGTGACAAGTCTGAGACATTCAACCATCTATCTCCCCATGGCCGCTGTTATATTGTGTTGTGTTTTGTGGGAGCATTTGTGCATTGCCAGGGCCAATATTTATTGTCCATGACTCACTGCCCTTGACAGCCACAGTAAACAATCACAGGGATCCCTGGGTGGTGGGTAGAGAGAACCATGGAGTCATACACCACGCAGCCAGGCCCTTCGGCCCACTTGCCCATGCTGACCAGGATGCCCCATCTAAGCTGGTCTCAGGTAGACAAAAGTGCTGGAAAAACTCAACGGGTGCAGCAGCATCTATGGAGCGAAGGAAATAGGCAACGTTTCAGGCCAAAATCCTTCTTCAGACTGATGCATGGGGGGGGGGGGGGGGCAGGAAGAAGAAAGGACGAGGAGGAGCCAGAAGGTTGAGGGAGAGCTGAGAAGAGGAGGAGACAGCAAGGGGCTACCGGAAATTGGAGAAGTCAATGTTTATGCCGCTAGGGTGCAGACTGCCCAAGCAGAATATGAGGTGCTGCTCCTACAATTTCTGGTGGTGCTCGCTCTGGCCATGGAGGAGGCCCAGGACAGAGAGGTCGGATACGGAGTGGGAGGGGGAGATGAAGTGCTGAGCCACAGGGAGATCAGGTTGGTTAACGCGGACCGAGCGGAGGTGTTCTGCGAAGCTGGTCTCATTTAACCGCATTTAGTGGAACTGATGCGCTACGATACAGAGAAATATATTCCACACTCTAGCTTCACCTTTACTCTACCTATTGTACTTGAGTTTAACTCGATTGTATTTATGGATAGTAATATCTGAACATTGGATAACATGCTAAACAAAGCTTTTCACTGTACCTCAGTACACATGACAATAATAAACCTAAACACCTTGAAATATTTCCTATCCATGTACCTGTCCAGGTTTCTTTTAAATGTTGTTATTATACCTGCCTCAACTACCTCCTTTGGCAGCTCGTAACATATATCCACCACCCTTTGTGAAAAATGATGCCCCTCAGATTCCTATTAAATTTAGAGTTGCTGGCTCACAGCGCCAGAGACCCGGGTTCGATCCTGACTACGGGTGCTGTCTGTACGGCGTTTGTACGTTCTCCCCGTGACCTGCGTGAGGTTTCTCCGGCTGCTCCAGTTTCCTCCCGCACTCCAAAGATGGACAGGTTTGTAGGTCAATTGGCTTGGTATGAATATAAATTGTCCCTAGTGTGTGTAGGATAGTGTTAATGTGCGGGGATCGCTGGTCAGCGTGGACTCGGTGGGACGGAGGGTCAGTTTTTGCGCTGTATCTCTAAACTAAACTCCAGCTGGTTCAAAATGCTGCCGCTCGCCTTTTGACCGGAACTCGAAAGAGGGAGCACATTACGCCAATTTTGGCCTCCCTTCACTGGGTCCCAGTGCACTTTCGAGTTCATTTTAAAATTATTTTATTTGTTTTCAAATCGTTGAATGGGCTCGCCCCGCCTTACCTCTCTGAGCTGCTCCACCTATATGCTCCTGCCCGGTGCCTCAGGTCAGCTGATCAGCTGCTCCTTGAGGTACCACAGTCTAAGCGGAAGCTCAGAGGGGATAGAGCCTTTTCTGTTGCTGCTCCGGCACTTTGGAACATCTTGCCGTTGTACATCAGACAGGCCCCCTCACTGTCCATCTTCAAATCCTCCCTAAAAACTCATTTTTATTCTCTGGCATTCGACACTGGCTGAGACATTGCTCCTGTTCTTAGTGCTTTTAATGTATTTTAATTTTTACTGTTTTTAGTCCTTCGTTTTACGGTTTTTAATGGTTTGTAATAACTTTTTGTCCATGAGTTCTCATGTACAGCACTTTGTGGCAACTGCGGTTGTTTAAAGCGCTTTATAAATAAAGTTTATTATTATTATTATAAACTGAACTGAAATCTCTCACCTTAAACCCAAGTCCTCTGGTTCTTGGTTCCCCTAACCTGGGGAAAGGAATCTGTGAATTCACCCTATCCTCTCCCCTCAGGTATGTGAGGGTCACGGGGATCCCAGGGTCACGGGGATCCCAGGGTCCTGCACCCCAGGGTCCTGCACCCCAGGGTCCTGCACCCCAGGGTCCTGCACCTCGCAGCTGTAGGGAAATATTGGATTGACCTAAAGTAGTGAAAGGAGATCTGGAAATGGAACGAGTCAAAAGTTTTCTTCCATTCATTGAGGTAGTGTTGCCCTCTGCTGGAGAGAAGTGTCGCTGGCAAACACTCTTCATTCCAAAGACATACACAAGAAGCTGGAGTAACTCAGCGGGTCAGACAGCATCACTGGACCAAAGGATTAGGTGACCTTTCGGGTTGAGATCAGTCTGAAACAGGGTCTCCACCCGAAACATCAACTATGCCTTGTGGCCAGAGATGCTGTCTGACCCACTGAGTTACTCCAGCTTTTTGTGTCTATCTTAGGTTTAAACCAGCATCTGCAGTTCCGTTCCATTTACCTGTCCGCCTCTCACCTGGTTCGGTAAGGCACACCTGAGACGTGTTGATGGCGGAGAGCTGGCCAACACCGTAGGCTGTGTCACCTTCAACATGTTGAAAACTATCTATTACCTTTATACCTATTGAAGGATCTCAGCGGGTCAGGCGGAACCAACAGATCACGGTTTGGGTCAGGGCCCCTTCTTTAAACAGTTCCTGCCTGGCCTGTTGAGTTCTTCCAGCACTTTGTGCTTTGCACAAGATTCCAGCATCTGCAGTTTCTTGTGTCATCCTTCATCAACATGGGTTCCGAGCGGGTTCTGCAATCTGAAATCTATCTCTCTCTCTCTGTCTCTCTCTCTGTCTCCCTCTCTCTGCCTCTCTGCCTCTCTCTCTGTCTGTCTCTCTGTCTCTCCCCCTCTGTCTCTCTCCCTCTTTCTCTGTCTCTCCATGTCTCTCTCTGTCCCTCTCACTGTATCTGTCTCTGTCTATCTCTCTCTCTCTCTCTCTCCCTCTCTCCCTCCTTCCCTCTCTCTCCCTCTCCACAGATGCTGCCGAACCTGCTGAGTGTTTCCAGCATTTTCTGTTATTTCAGATTTTCAACGCAAAGATTTTGAGACCACAGAGAGAGTCAGGAGCAAGAGTTGAGTTGAGTTTATTGTCACGTGTTCAGAGGAACTACCTTTAACACAGTGAGCAGCGGGGAAGTGACGGGACAGGACAAGGACAGGGACAGGGACAGGACCCAAGTTTGTTTCATCAGGTGCAACAACCCACATCAAAACCAAATCATTCCCTCATTTGTTTAGTGAAATGTCACCGTTTTCCGTTCAGTGATAAGAACTGGTGATTTTGTCTGAAACACTCTACTGTGAAATTTGATGTAACGCCATGATTAATGTTTAGCTTCAGCCCCCCCTGCCTCCAGAGTCTCGTTGGTACAGATGCAAGAAACAGCTTTCTGCTGGTGAAATATTTGCTGTACGGTGAAATGTACGTATTCAAACTGCATTCATCTGAACTCATACTGTTTTTATGTCCCTGTCTCCCATTCCTTCTCCACAGTTCTCAGCTTTGAATATATTATAAACTCCTAAATTTTAGATTGTCTGACCCTGGTTTGTTTGTTCATAAATTCTAGGAACAGAATAAGGCCATTCGGTCCATCAAGTAGAAACGGGAATAGTGCCGGAGGCTTGGCGTTCTGCGCATGTTGTTCCATTGTTTAAAAAGGGTTCTAAGAGTAAACCTAGCAATTATAGACCTGTTAGTTTGATGCCAGTGGTGGGCAAATTAATGGAAAGGATACTTAGAGATAATATATATAAGCATCTGGATAAACAGGGTCTGATTAGGAACAGTCAACATGGATTTGTGCCTGGAAGGTCATATTTGACTAATCTTCTTGAATGTTTTGAAGAGGTTACTCGGGAAATTGATGAGGGTAAAGCAGTGGATGTTGTATATATGGACTTCAGTAAGGCCTTTGACAAGGTTCCTCATGGAAGGTTGGTTAAGAAGATTCAATTGTTGGGTATTAATGGTGGAGTAGCAAGATGGATTCAACAGTGGCTGAATGGGAGATGCCAGAGAGTAATGGTGGATGGCTGTTTGTCAGGTTGGAGGCCGGTGACTAGTGGGGTGCCACAGGGATCTGTGTTGGGTCCACTGTTGTTTGTCATGTACATCAATGATCTGGATGATGGTGTGGTAAATTAGATTAGTAAGTATGCAGATGATACGAAGATAGGTGGTGTTGTGGGTAATGAAGTAGATTTTCGAAGTCTACAGAGAGATTTATGCCAGTTGGAAGAGTGGGCTGAAAGATGGCAGATGGAGTTTAATGCTGATAAGTGTGAGGTGCTACATCTTGGCAGGACAAATCAAAATAGGATGTACATGGTAAATGGTAGTGAATTGAAGAATGCAGTTGAGCAGAGGGATCTAGGAATAACTGTGCACAGTTCCCTGAAGGTGGAATCTCATGTAGATAGGGTGGTAAAGAAAGCTTTTGGTGTGCTGGCCTATATAAATCAGAGCATTGAGTATAGAAGTTGGGATATAATGTTAAAATTGTACAAGGCATTGGTGAGGCCAATTCTGGAGTATGGTGTACAATTTTGGTCGCCTAATTATAGGAAGGATGTCAACAAAATAGAGAGAGTACAGAGGAGATTTACTAGAATGTTGCCTGGGTTTCAGCAACTAAGTTACAGAGAAAGGTTGAACAAGTTAGGTCTTTATTCTTTGGAGCGCAGAAGGTTAAGGGGGGACTTGATAGAGGTCTTTAAAATGATGAGAGGGATAGACAGAGTTGACGTGGATAAGCTTTTCCCATTGAGAGTAGGGAAGATTCAAACAAGAGGACATGACTTGAGAATTAAGGGACAGAAGTTTAGGGGTAACATGAGGGGAAACTTCTTTACTCAGAGAGTGGTGGCTGTGTGGAATGAGCTTCCAGTGAAGATGGTGGAGGCAGGTTCAATTTTATCATTTAAAAATAAATTGGATAGTTATATGGACGGGAAAGGAATGGAGGGTTATGGTCTGAGTGCAGGTAGATGGGACTAGGGGAGAATACGTGTTCGGCACGGACTAGAAGGGCCGATATGGCCTGTTTCCGTGCTGTAATTGTTATATGGTTATATGGTTATAAGTCCACTCTGCCATTCAATCATGACTGATCTATCTCTCCTTCTCAACCCCATTCTCCTGCCTTCTATTTAGTTTTTTTGTTTTTTAGTGCCTTTTGTTTAGACTATTATCTGAATGGTGGCCAATTAGGAAAAGGGGAGATGCAACGAGATCTGGGTGTCATGGTACACCAGTCATTGAAAGTAGGCATGCAGGTGCAGCAGGCAGTGAAGAAAGCGAATGGTATGTTAGCATTCATAGCAAAAGGATTTGAGTATAGGAGCAGGGAAGTTCTACTGTAGTTGTACAGGGTCTTGGTGAGGCCACACCTGGAGTATTGCGTAGAGTTTTGGTCTTCTAATCTGAGGAAGGACATTCTTGCCACAGGAGTACAGAGAAGGTTCACCAGACTGATTCCTGGGATGTCAAGACTTTCATATGAAGAACGACTGGATAGACTCAGCTTGTACTCGCTAGAATTTAGAAGATTGAGGGGGGATCTTATAGAAACTTACAAAATTCTTAAGGGATTGGACAGGCTAGATGCAGGAAGATTGTTCCTGATGTTGGGGAAGTCCAGAACAAGGGGGCACAGTTTAAGGATAATGGGGAAGTCTTTTAGGACCGAGATGAGAAAAACATTTTTCACACAGAGAGTGGTGAGTCTCTGGAATTCTCTGCCACAGAAGGTAGTTGAGGCAGTTCATTGTCTATATTTAAGACGGAGTTAGATGTGGCCCTTGTGGCTAAGGGGATCAGGGGGTATGGAGAGAAGGCAGGTATGGGATACTGAGTTGGATGATCAGCCATGATCATATTGAATGGCGGTGCAGGCTTTCTCGTGGAGCTCCAGTTTCCTTAACCTTCCAAAGACGTACAGGTTTGTAGGTTAATTGGCTTGTCCCTAGGTAAATTGTCCCTAGTGTGTGTAGGATAGTGTTAGTGTACGGGGTGATCACTGGTCCACGCAGACTGGGTGGGCTGAATGGCCTGTTTCCACACTGTATCTATACTAAACTACACTAAACTATGGGCCCACAGTCAGTTTGTCAGCTCATAATGGACCTTCTGTTGTAACTCTTCTCATTTCTCACCAGCTTTTTCAGAGGCCCTGAAGAAGGGTCTCGACCCAAAATGTCACCCATTCCTTCTCTCTTGAGATGCTGCCTGTTCCGCTGAGTTATTCCAGCATGTTGTGTCTATTTTCGGTTTAAACCAGCATCTACACATACTCTTAAGTCTTCCTCCTTTCACTCAATCCTCTGTTGGTTTTCTCCACTGTCCAGTCCAGTCTCCGGGCTGTGGTTGCCTTGGTGCTGTTTAACGCGTGGAGCGGGTGTTGTTCAGAGAGAGTCTATAGTTGTATTCACAGTGCTCCTCCGCACTTCATTGTCACAGGATGTGGTGGAGAGCAAGTTCCTATGAAGCTGTATGGCTGGCTGTAGAGCCTCACAGCTCAGGTAAATGCAGGTGATGCCAACCACTTCCGATGGTGACATATTTAGGCCGCAGCTCAACTAAAGATTTGAGGATGCAACCTGCACACCTGCTGAAGGTTAACTCCAAGGGGGATGAAGTATCTGCACCAACCTGCATCAACCTGCAAAAGGAGATGGTGTTGATGATTGTCCAGAGAGACTGATTGTCCATGCCGACCAAGTTGGTATATGATGATACAGTTGCCTAATAACTAGGGAGCAGTCCTGAACCACTATCCACCTCATTGATGACTCTCGTACTATCTTTGATCGGACTTAGACACAAAAAGCTGGAGTAACTCAGCGGGACAGGCAGCATCTCTGGAGAGAAGGAATGGGTGACGTTTTGGGTCGAGACCCTTCTTCAGACTGAACAGTCCGAATTTTGTTTATCGTTAAATAAAGTTTGTTCGTTGATTAAAGTTTGATCGGACTCTACTGGCTTTATCTTGCACTAAACATTATTCCCTTATCATGTATCTATCTGTACACTGTAAATGGCTTGATTGTAATCATGTATTGTCTTTCCGCTGACTGGTTAGCACGCAACAAAAGCTTTTTACTGTACCTCGGTACACGTGGCAATAAACTGAAACTGAAACCCTGTAAACGTGCCCTGTCCATGTACCTGACCAATTGTTTTTGTATGACAGTTCAACCTACAACGGTACAAGCTTATTCTACTAACCCCAGCTCTCAGCTTCAGTGACAAAACAGGTACTGGTCCAATAACCCACCACTCAATAACAATTCTTTGTTTTTTCTCTGTCACTGCTCACTGTTTGATAAGCGTGGATATGTTGTTTCATCAAAAGCTTGCAGACGGGTTTCATCAGAACACCTCTGACAGTTTCTGAAAAGAAATACAAGATTTAAAAAAAAGATCTTTCTTCACTGCCATAACCCCCAGTGATTGCTGATTGAGCTGTGGTTGTAATAACCGTTCTGTAATGTGACCTGACGCTGTGCTCCCTCTCACTCTGTCAGTCACAGTCTCTTATTCTCAGGACAGGCAGCATCTGGAGTTCTTGTCTCGCTGAGTTTCTCCAGCATTTCGTGTCTATCCTGCAGTTCCTTCCTACCCTCTTAGCCTCGGGTCCTGTTTCCCATTTGCCTTTTGTAGCCAGTACCTGTTACAATAGACAATAGGTGCATGAGTCGGCCATTCGGCCCTTCGAGCCAGCACCGCCATTCAATATGATCATGGCTGATCATCCACAATCAGTACCCCGTTCCTGCCTTCTCCCCATATCCCCTGACTCCGCTATTTTTAAGTGTCCTATCAAGCTCTCTCTTGAAAGAGAGAACCGGCCTCTACCGGCAGAGAATTCCACAGACTCGGTGAAAAAATGTTTCCTCACCTCCTGGTTCTGGACTCCCCCAACATCGGGAACATGTTTCCTGCCTCTAGCTTGTCCAAACCCTTGATAATCTTATATGTTTCAATAAGATATCCTCTCATCCTTCTAAGTACATTCTAATATCTCACCCCACACCTCCCTCTTCTCCTACACCTTTGGTTAGAAATTCCCCACTTCACATTTCCCTGTATTAGTATTGGTTTAATGTTGCCACGTGTACTGAGTTACAGTGGAAAGCTTTTATATGCGTGCTATCTAATCAGATAATACGATGCATGAAGGCGTACACAGGTAACGGCAGCACAGGGAGGAGCGCAGCGGTAGAGTTGCTGCCTTACAGTGCCCGAGACCCAGGTTCGATCCTGACTACGGGCGCTGTCTGTACAGAGTTTGTACGTTCTCCCTGTGACCCGCGTGGATTTTCTCCGGATGCTCCGGTTTCCTCCACTTTCCAAAGACGTGCAGGTTTGTAGACGAATTGGCTTTGGTAAAATTGTAAATTGTCCCTAATGTGTGTAGAATAGTGTTAGTGTGCGGGGATCGCTGGTCGGGCCGGACATGGTTGGCCTAAGGGCCTGTTTTAGAGCTTTATCTCTAAACTAAACAAACTAAACTAAAGTACAACAGATAGAGCAACGAGAAAAGAGCCAGAGTGCAGAATGATTTTCTTGATCGATTTGTAAGTGGGAAAGAGATTTGAAAGAGTGGAGCGAGTGTATTGGATGATTGTAGATCTTCTTCTGGGACTAGCACGTAAAGACTCGCCACATTCCAGAGCTACCTTTGCTCTTGGTATTAAAGCTCTCATCTTCCATCTCCATCCAATCCATGCAGGAAGAAACAAGGAAAATTAGTCAAAGGAAAGAGAACACATTAGTGAATTGAAGGGGAACATCACATTGAAACCTACCCCATAATGAAATGCCTGGATAGAGTGGATGTGGAGAGGATGTTTCCACTAGTGGGACAGTCTAGGACCAATGGTCGCGGCCTCAGAATTAAAGGACATTCCTTTAGGAAGGAGTTGCGGAGGAATCTTTGTGGTCAGGGGGTGGTGAATCTGTGGAATTCTTTGCCACAGACGGCTGTGGAGGCCACGTCAATGGATATTTTTAAGTCAGAGACAGATAGATTCTTGATAAATACGGGTGTCAGGGGCTATGGGGAGAAGGCAGGAGAATGGGATTAGGAGGGAGAGATAGATCAGCCATGGTTGAATGTCAAAGTAGACTTGATGGGCCAAATGACCTAATTCTGCTCCTATCACTTATGACCTTATGAACTGATGAACATTGGAGGCGGCAATTCCAACAGCTAACTGGATGTTCACACTGTAGTCAGAAGATCAAAACATCTGAGAAGAAGAAAGCACATTGTGTGGAGCTTGTATGAAGACACTTGTTATTTGTCAAGCCCTTCCTGTTATTTGATCTGTACTGGGAGACAGAAAGCAAGTTGCTCCACGAGTTGCTGCTGTTGCACAATCTATCAAACCACCTGTGTAGCGAACTTCAAACGCTCACCCCCTGCACACATTCTCACATGTGAATATCAAACTTCCTCCTCACCAAGCAGAGAATGCTGCAAAGATTCATTGTTTGACATGCCAGTTAACAGAAGATTCAACGACTCAATCGACATTATCCAGGGACGTGTGGGATGAAAACTGTCCAGAATTATCCAGGGACAGAACAGCCAAAGCAGAGATTGGTGCTGTAGAGCCTTCTGTGGTCTCAGGAAATCTCAAAAAACTTCACAGCCAACGTTTGCATTAATTAACATAGTTATTTCAGAAATATAGTAACCAACCTGTGAAACTCACACCCTTACTAGGAATAAGAAAGAAATGGTTTTCACACAACATGGTTCACAAACAGCGAGTCTCTAGCAGGAGTCAGGGTGGGAGATGAACGCTGGTTTCAGGACATGGGCAGAGCTCCCTGTTTAGTCTAGTTTAGAGATACAGCGCGGAAACAGGCCCTTCGGCCCACTGAGTCCGTACGGACCAGCGATCCCCGTACATTAACACACACTAGGGACAGTCATGCAAAGTTGAGGGCCTTAGTTTTGTTTATTGTCACATGTGAAAAGCATTTGTTGCGTGCTAACCCATAAGCGGAAAGACAACACGTGATTAGAATCGAGCCGTCCACAGTGTACAGATACATGATAAGGGAATAACGTTTAGTGCAAGATAAAGTCCAGTAAAAATCGTCCAAGAGTCTCCAATGAGGAAATGGATCATATTCAGTTTAACGTAGCATCATGTTCAACGGGAACATTGTGGGCCGAAGGGCCTGTTCCTGTGTTAATGTAGTTTTAGTTTAGAGAAACAGCATGTGAACAGGCCCTTCAGCCCACTGAGTCCTCACTGACCAGCGATCCCTGCACACCAACACTATCCTACACACACTCGGAACAATTTTACATTTATACCAAACCGATTAACCTACAAACCTGTACGTCTTTGGAGTGTGTGAGGAAAACAAAGATCTTGGAGAGAATCCACACGGGTCACGGGGAGAACGTGCAAACTCCGTACAGACAGCACCTGGAGTCGGGATTGAACCTGGTTCTCCAGCGCTGTGAGGCAGCAACTCTACCGCTGCGCCACCATGCCGCCCTGCTCTTGTAGGAAACATAGAAACATAGAACATAGGTGCAGGAGTAGGCCATTCGGCCCTTCGAGCCTGCACCGCCATTCAACATGATCATGGCTGATCATCCAACTCAGTATCCTGTACCTGCCTTCTCTCCATACCCCCTGATCCTTTTAGCCACAAGGGCCACATCTAACTCCCTCTTAAATATAGCCAATGAACTGTGGCCTCAACTACCTTCTGTGGCAGAGAGTTCCAGAGATTCACCACATTCACCAGAGTATCCCTGTTCTGGTTTAGGTCACTGTACAAGCTTCATGTTGCAGGTTATGCAATCAAACCATGTAAAGCTATACACAAATACAAACAAGTCCAACATGTACAATAGGTGGAGCAAAGGGGAAGATACAGAGAGCAGAATATAGTTCCCAGCATTGTAGCGCACCAGTTACACAGACAAAGTCCAATGTCCACAATGGGGTAGAGGTGAATCGGACAGTACCCTAGCTTATGAAGCCTGATAGCAGAGGGGAAGAAGCTGTTTCTGAGTCTGGTGGTTACTTTCCGCCCGTTGCTTCAGGATTTAATGCCTCATCTAAAAGGTAGTGCCTCTGCCAAGACCTACTGGATCTCCCAGTTGCTAACCTTTTCAACTTCCCTTCACATTCCCACACTGACCTTTCTGTCCTGGGCCTCCTCCATTGCCAGAGTGAGGCCACATCCAAACTTGAGGAACTTGTTAAATCGATCTCCTGTGGCTACAGGTAATCTGTAGCCCCCCATTTTCTGCATATCTATCTGCCAATCCAAAACCATCTTAAATGTCACTATTGTATCTGTGGATATGAATTTTGCCAATGAGAAAAAAACCTACTTAATCCGAGTCTCTTTTCTTGTTAGCCAATGTCAACATCCATGTTAGCTACCAACATCCACGTGATAACTCCTGACATCTAGACCTCCCATTGGAGACCCCCGGACTATCTTTAATTGGGCTTTAACTGGACATTACCTTGCACTAAACTTTATCCTGTATCTGTACACTGTGAATCGCTGATTGTAATCATGTATAGTCTTTCCACTGAAAATCGACACAAAGTGCTGGAGCAACTCAGCGGATCTGGCAGCATCTCTGGAGAAAAATAATGGGTGATGTTTCGGGTGGGAAACCTTCTTCAGACGTTTCTGCTGCCTGGTGAGTATGCAACAGAAAAGCTCTTTACTGTACCTAGATACAGGTGACAATGGTAAACTGGATGGCTGGTTATAGAGGCTCCAAAGGCTTATACTCACGGAGGGTGCAGTTTCCTTTTCTAATTGGACCAGCAGGAGCCAAAGGTACTCAAAAGCACATCCTGGTTTCAATCAAAACATAAACAGCAAGTCGGGCAGCATCTGTGGAGGGAGAGACAGCATTTACGTTGCAGATTGTAGGCACCTTGCCAGAATTAAAGCACACAGAAAGGTGAGCAGGTTGCAAGTTGCAGGGAGGAGGTGGGCTGGGGTGGTGAGAGCAACGTGGCAGTGGTGGGGGAGACCAAGGTTGTCCAGGTGTTCCAAGTGCTCAGAGCTGAGAATGAAGGGTTAACATGACTCACCTGCCTGGAGCAATGATTTATCCAGGTGTCACTATCCAGGTGGCAGCTGAGAGTCGAATCAATCAATGAAAGGCTGTGATTTTTATCAAAGGAAGGTCTTTGGTGTGATCGAAGCTGCCTGACTTCCCCGCTCTGTTGCAATGGCTCAGAGATTCGGGGTTCACGATAAACACCAAGGAACTGCAGATGCAGGTTTACAAAAAAAGATGCAGTCGTGTAGTAACTCAGCGGGTCAGGCAGCATCTGTGGAGAACATGGATAGGTGACGTTTCACAGAGTGCTGGAGTAACTCAGCGGGTCAGGCAGCATCCCTGGAGAACATGGATATGTGACGTTTCACAGAGTGCTGGAGTAACTCAGCGGGTCAGGCAGCATCTGTGGAGAACATGGATAAGTGACGTTTTGGGTTGGGCCCTTTCTTCAGACACTGCTCTAGGGGTAGAATGATGGGGAAAGACATGAGTCCAGGACAAAGTCTGGCCAGTGATAGCTGAATGTAGGAGAGGGAGGTGTTTTATGGGCAGATGGGTAGACAAAGGTTGGAGATGAAAAGAAGACAAAAGGCTACAAGATAAGGAAAGAAATGGGGCAAACTGTGAAGCCGGAGGAAGGGGTGGAGGTTGAAGTGATATGGTGAAGGGCAGAGTGGTGGGGGTGATGGGAGAAACTTATGGGTGTGAGTACAGGGTGGGGGGGAGGAAATAGGACAATTTGGTGGTTACCTAAAATTGGAGAATTCAACGTTCACACCAAGCTGCCCAAGCGGAATATGAGGTGCTGTTCCTCCAGTTTGCGTATGGCCTCACTCTGGCAATGGAGGAGGCCCAGGACGGAAATGTCAGTGTGGGAATGGGAAGGGGAGGCAACCAGTTGACTGAGCAGGCAAGCTCAGCATGTCCCAGCTACACAGCCCAACATGTCCCAGCTACACAGCTCAACATGTCCCAGTTACACAGCTCAACATGTCCCAGTTACACAGCCCAACATGTCCCAGCTACACAGCTCAACATGTCCCAGTTACACAGCTCAACATGTCCCAGTTACACAGCTCAACATGTCCCAGCTACACAGCTCAGCATGTCCCAGCTACACAGCCCAACATGTCCCAGCTACACAGCTCAACATGTCCCAGTTACACAGCTCAACATGTCCCAGTTACACAGCCCAACATGTCCCAGTTACACAGCCCAACATGTCCCAGTTACACAGCCCAACATGTCCCAGTTACACAGCTCAACATGTCCCAGTTACACAGCCCAACATGTCCCAGCTACACTAGTCCCACCTGCATGCATTTGGCCCATATCACTCCAAACCTGTCCTATCCATGTACCTGTCTAACTGTTTCTTAAATGTTAGGATAGTCCCAGCCTCAACTACCTCCTCTGGCATCTTGTTCCATACACCCACCACACTTTATCTAAAAAAGTTACCCCTCAGATTCCTATTAAATCTTTTCCCCTTCACCTTGAACCGATGTCATCTAGTCCTCGATACCCCTATTCTGGGCAGGAGACTCTGTGCATCTACCCGATCTATTCCTCTCATGATTTTATACATAATTTCCTGGAGGTGCAGTGGGTCTATGTTGCTGCTGTCAGCTCTGGTCCCTGCCCCCTGCCCCCTGCCCCCTGCCCCCTGACCCCCTGACCCCTACCCCCTGACCCCTACCCCCTGACCCCTACCCCCTGCCCCCTGGCCCCCTGCCCTCTGACCCCTGCCCCCTGGCCCACAGCCTCCCCGCTAATCAAAGGCAGGCACTGCACAACTTCACACACTGGGCCCTGCCCGGCCTC